>NC_080022.1:151585420-151735057 GCF_030020395.1 Manis pentadactyla
ATTACACATCCCTCATTATTCCAGTCAACAAGGAAAGAAATCAGTGGTAGAAAGAATGACTGATGTCAAATCGACTTAGTTTTGAGTTGAAGATACTTTACTGTCATGTCAACTCTGGCCTTCTTAAACCTCTCAAAACAGTCTAATGGCTCATTATCTGGTGTCAGTTCCACAGAGATCTCCGGCAAGGGGGGTTCCTTTAAAAGTCTCTGGCATATACTTTGCAGGAAGAGAATAAAGCATATGTCGGTCCTGGTGACTAAGAAGGAATATCAAGTAGTAAGAGGTGGGAGAGAGGCTTTGATTTTCAGTTTGTGGACTCTGAATCTAAAGACAGATTATCCTCTGGAAGCCTGAACTAATTGTCCTTACCTTAATGAGACAGAAAGCTGTAATCAACACCAGCACTGCTCCTGTCATTGACAATGCCAAGATGACTTTGATTTGATACCCATGCACCAGAACTTTTGGGAACTGGAAAAATAATGGAAAAAGTCTTCTCAAAAACAAAGAGGTGGAAAGGATAAAAGCTCTTATAACATCTCATTATTTCATTCAACAGCATAAATGTTTTTCAAGAACATACCAAATCTAATGCTAATGATAAATCAGCATTTTCTTGGTTTATCTTGGGTGTTAGGGCCCCTCCTCACCTACCCCAGCAATTGTGGCATCATTCTTTAATGAGCACAGTGGGAGATCACTGTCTTCCCCAAAGGCCCAGGCCAAGACAAGACCCAGACTAGGGGCCGCGGTCTTCCTGCCGGGGTGCTTCAATGCCATGTCCCAAACTGACCAACAGGCTGGGGGCCATGTTTTGGGAGTTATCCTCACCTCACGGAACTCCTGCTCTTCCTGTTCACTCTGGGCTTCTGGACTCCCGTGGAT
This sequence comes from Manis pentadactyla, assembly GCF_030020395.1. Classification (NCBI taxonomy): domain Eukaryota; kingdom Metazoa; phylum Chordata; class Mammalia; order Pholidota; family Manidae; genus Manis; species Manis pentadactyla. Next base: position 151,586,309 of record NC_080022.1, read on the forward strand.
GTAGTTTTCTGTTTCCCACTGGTCTGTATCCCAGTCTGCCCTGGGCTCCTTTGCTTCTTGATGCTCGCTGAGAAGCTTCATCAGGAGGCCAGTTTGGAAGATGAGCTTGGCACAGGCTGGTTTCAGGTGGGTCTCCGAGCAGCCCGTTTTCAAAGTCCAGCAAACACGAGAAATGAGCCTTCTCACATCACTGTCGGTGATGAGGGACCGCAGCTGCTCGTTTAGCTGAGCTTCGGGGTGGTCACCTGCAGTTGAGCTCCCTGGGAAAGGGAAGGCTGTGGATGTGGAGGGTAAGCCAGTGCCCACACTGTCATGTTCCTGTTGTGTTTCCGTGGTCAGTTTGAGAGTTGGATCCAAAAGAGAAAACAAATCTGGAAAATTATTTTTCTGAAAAGTCAGTTCTGATGATGAAAAAGCCTCTTGTGAAGGGGAGTTTATAAGGCTCACTGCAGTGAGTGGAGGCTTGTTCACAACCATCGGGCTATTGTGTGAACCTTTATTGCTGAACTGTCTACTCATTTTGTCCTTGAGTATTTTGTGACCCGCATGCCGCAAAGATTCAGGAAAGAGGTAATTTTCTCTTAAGTGTGAGGTTGGTTCAGAAGCCTTCATATTTCTCATTCCAGCACTTGCAGCTTCTAAAACAAAAATACTGTCAGCTAGGTCTTTCGATTTTGATTTAATCTCAGGTAGAGATTTTGGAGTATTGGAAGCAGGAGGCCTGCCCATCAAGTACTGGACAGAAGGGACGGCTGCCTCCTGTTCCCCTCGGAATGAAGACTCTGTGCTGAAGGAGCTTCCTGCGGTTTCCCTGGGGGGCTGCTCCACGTGAGGCTGCTCCGGCGCCCTTGGGGATGGGGTCGTGATGCCTTTTTCCTCGGCCGTGCTCTCCGCAAGGAGCTGGGCCCTCTGCTTCCCGTTGATGCCAGCCTTCCTCATTTGTCTGCGTCGCCTCTCCCGAATGCCCTTTGGGCCCTTGATGACCACCTTCAAAGGCCCCAGCCTCCTCCCTATTCTCTGAATGTCTGGTGGGCTGTTTTCTTGTAATTGGGCAGTTTCCAACGTTTTGGTGGAGATTTGGGGGTGAAATCTGGGATTCAGAAGTTTGGAACGTAGAGGCATGGCATCTATGATATCTTCCAGAACAGAGATTATTCCCTGTTTATTTTTGTAAGCTGAAATGCTGGATTCAGGTGGAAGAGAAGTGTTCTCTACGTTGTTTTGCAAATGCCCCACAGGCTCATCTACTCCTTGTAGGTTTGAAAGAAGTTGATTAATGAATTGTAATAGTGCTGATTCTGCACCTTCCAGATATTCATCAGAGAAATAAGGTAATATGTAGCTTAGTGCACTAACAACACTTTCCTTGCTAAAGTCTTCTTGCTCATTTTTGAAGGCTGACCAACTGATGGCATCTTTGTCTGCGGCCGCCTTCTCTGGCTCGATAGTCAGCTCAGGGCTGTTACTCTTCCTCCGGGATTGTAATGCCTTCATGAACGACCCTTCTGGGTTCCCTATAGATGTTTCATCATCTGTCAAAAAGAAGAGATTGCTTTTCATCTTACTACGCTGATGGACAGTGATTGCAATGGGGTTGGGGGTGGGTAGAGGGGACTTGATAGTATGGGTGAATGTCAAAACCACAATGTTGATCATGTGAAACCTTCATAAGATTGTATATCAATGATACCTCAGTTTAAAAAAAAGGAGAGACTGCTTTTGATAATGAAAGACTGATGAGACAGCTTTTTGTCAGTCCATAACCATATACCTCAGTCAAACAGATCAGGACTCAGCAAACATTTGAGGTTTGATTAGGAGAAAAATAAACACAAACTTAAACCTATGGTCGGCATCAACAAAAGGAGAGGAATATGTCTTTTGAAAGAGCCGCTTCCTGCTAGGAACACTCCATAGTGCAAAATACAGTACTACGTGCAGGATTATTCCATTGGTCCCCAACGGCCAATTGTCCCGTGCTCAAGAAAAGCCAAGGCTAGAAGACAAATACTCGCCCTCGGCTAGATTCTCTGCAGATCTAACAGTGACTCCTCACGTTCACATACTCCATCCTGTAGTGCTTCAGATGCAAAGGGAGTGTACAGCTTTCTCTCACCACCTCTGCAGTGTGTTCCTGTTCTTGCTACCATCACAGATGACCACACCACCACCACCCACTGCAATCAAGTTCTCTTCTACATATGCCCTTCTCCACCTACCAACCTATTCCTTTGCTTGGTCCCTGCTTCCATATATCCCAGCCCCCATGAGAGAAGGCTCTATATAGGGGGAAAAAACAAAAACAAAAAAACACCATGTCTACCCTGGCTCTTTGCTTAAATTTGAGCAGGGATCAGGGGTGTGGGTTAAGAGAGCTGTCAGGTTGTTATATCAATGTGGAATACTCAATAAATCAAAGGAACAATACCTGAGGTCCTAAAATGCAAAAGGGAAAAAAACAAAAATTTTTCAGACACCTGCTTTGCTTTCATTTAATTTCATTTCTAGTATTTCCAGCTTTACTTGGGGAACCATCCAAAGCTTCTGACTACGTGAAGGCCAAGGGCACCTGCACAAGTTCACTGGCCAGCTGGGTTTATTTTCCAGAATTACAAGTATTTTTGGTGGTGGTGGTGAGGGTCAGAGGAGGAGGTAAGGGTCGTGAGGAAGGAGGAGCATGGGCTTGCAGAGAGCCCCAAACCGAGGCTAGCAGACCTGAGCACTAGGCTACAATATATAACACTTGGACCTCATTTTTCCTCACCTATAGAAGTAGAATGAAAATGCCTGTTTTGCCCACCTTTAGTGGGAGAAGGGAATGATATAACTGGCAAAAAAATGTTTTATTTTAAATAAGCAACATTGTATTTATAGAAGAAGCAAAGTATTATTTGTGATGTGCCCCAGATCACTTTATGATGTGCCCCAGAGACCTGTATTCAAGCTATCTGAGCATGAAAGCATATTTTGGAAGTCATCACATTAGTGCCAATAAAACCTACTACATAGAAAAATACTTAAAAGCACCTGAGTGTTTTTGGGGATAGAAAGGCTTCAGTTCAGAGCAAATTTAGAGTTGGACAGTCTAAGAACAGAAGAGCCTTCCCATCCATTAAGTGGGCTGAGCAGCAGCTTCTGGTTATAGAACCAGAAACTCTCAGGTTCCAAAGGAAACTTTCATAAAATAGCACTACTTGTACTCCTCTATAAAAATTGCAAAAACAAAATAAACAAAAATATATCTATACTTGTCCTACAAGACAAAGGGCACGTGAGACCTAATGCATATAAAATCAGATTGTGAACTGTAATACTTGTGTGAGTAAGTTCTCATTCAGGGCTTAAGCACCAGGCAGAGAGCACAGTACACAGGATGTGGCCACTAATGTTCATTCTTTCCCCTTCCATTCCTTTCTCTTGTTCATTTAAGTATGTGGATCACTGTCACTGTTAGCTTAATGTAACTGAGAATCCAAAGGAGTAGTTCTTAGAAATGTAGGGAGTTGAACTCTTAATGAATTAATAAAAATAATGCAATTAACACCATTAGTTTAAAAATTAACAGTTAAAACATAAATAAAACATCATCGGGTAACGGTAACTCACCACAATATGCGATGTTTGTCAGACATTCACTGTCACAATGCAGCTTGACTGTATTGTAGAAAACCTCAATATTATTTTTAAATTGGCAGAGGCAGCAGGTCATATGGATTGGTAAAATCCTATAAATTGAAACACGGAGAATTAAATCAGTGGGAAAGGAGTTACTTGACTAGGTAGAAGAGGCAGGCCCAGGCCTCCCACAGGGCTGTGCAAAAGGAGTTCTTGGAACATATGGCCTGTGAAGTTGGGTAGGGATGAGCTGGCCAACCGCTGTTCTTGAATACTGTAAACAAACAGGAGGACAGAGATGCCTAACAGTAGGGTAAGAATGGAAGTGGGTATCGTAGGCCTAGAATAAAGGTGATAGGGATTAGAACTGGGTGACACTGATCTGTTAGAAATAAATGATATAACGGAGACAACTGAGGAAATTTGAATATCAACTCTTCATTAGATAACATTATGCATAGGAATTTCATTTTTTCAGTGTGTTTTTAGTATTTTAAGCATATAGGGAAATTATTTGGATACCCAGAGAGGAAGGCATGTAGCTGACAAGAGACAGACTGACTGGCAGATGCTGTGGGATGTTGACGAAGACGAGGCTAGAGCAGTGGCCAGTAGATCTGACGGTGAGGGGAAAATAGTCATTTCTCAGCTGACCTGACAAAAACGGCGAGAGCAGACTGCTAAATGCAGGGTTGTTCCCCATACTAATCTTGTGTAAGGCCATCAGTTAGCCTTAGCATAATACCAAATTTCTGTTAGCTTGCCGCATTGGAGGGGGATGGCACAATTAAAGGTGCAGTAAGTTGTGTAATAAATTGTCAGAAAGTCCTACAGAAACATTTTTTTAAACTGCAAAGATAAAAAATGACATTTGACCCTTATCTCACATTATATGTGAAAATGAACTAATAAAAATGGATCATAGATAGACCTAAATTAATTAACCAACAAGTATTCAACTTATTGAAAGAAAACATAAGAGAAAAATCTTTCTGACTTTGGACTGGCAATGGGTTCCCAGACAAAGATTTCTTAGATAAAACACAAAAAAGGCACAAACCTGTAAGAAAAACTAGAGCTAATCAAAATTCAAAGATTAAAGACTTCTGGTCTTCAGAGATACTTTTAATAGAATGAAGACAAGCTATAACCTGAGAGAGGATATTTGCTAAACATATATCTGAGAGAGAGGACGTTTTAGAGAATATATAAAGCACTCTTAAAACTCAACAGTAAGACAAATATCTAATTAAAAAATAGATTTGAACAGACATGCCATTAAAGAAGATGTCTGCACATGTATAGACAACATCATCAGAGATTAGAGATCTTAATAGATCTTAATAGAGAAATGCAAATCAAAACCACAATGAGACACAACCACACACCTCCAAGAAAGGCTAACATTTGTAAAACACTGAATATAAGGATCAGGTGAAGATGTGGAGCAACAGCCAACTCTCATGCACTGCTTTCTGGAATGCAAAATGGTGCAGCTACTTTAGAAAACAGCTTAGCAGTTTCTTCAAAAGTTAAATACATACCTAGCATATGATGCAGCAAAAACATGTTCACACAAAGACCTGCGTGTGAATGTTTGTCATAGCTTTTTATAGCCCAAACTAGAAACAACTCAAATGTTCGTTAATTGATGACTGGTATGGAACTCTACTCAGCAGTAAAAAGGAGGGACAGCTGTAACAACATGGATGACCCGCAAAAAGATTATGCTAAGTAAAAAGAGCCAACACAACAGGTTACATGCGATATGAGTTCATTGAGAAGACCTGGAAAAGGCAAAAATTGCAGGGACGAAAATCAGACTGGTGGTGGCCAGGCGCTGGTGGTGGGAGGAGGGGTTTGCCTGCAAACGGCCATAAGGGGCCTTTTTGGAGACAACACGGGTTCTGCATTTCGAATGGTGGTGGTTACGTAACTATACATTTGATAAAATTCATCAAACTGTACACTTAGCCAATTTTAATACATGAAAATCATACTTCAATAAGCCTGACTTAATAAAATAATGAAAGCTTAAAAAATCAACTAAGTGAAAATAAATACAAGAAAAATCAACTTACAGTTTTTCTAACTTGGGGCTCATCATGACGATGCTCTCAAGTGTTTTAAGTGTCACTTGGGTTTTTCCCATGTCTCTGAAGTAAAAAAGCACAAACGTTTATGATACGAACCCAAAGACAAAAGCCCTATACTTAAAAAGATACTTAATGACACATTATTACTTCAGTTTTGGCTTCTCTGTCTAGCCAGCAGGAGTTTATCTGCCACAGATGATAATTCCAGAGAGAAATTATGGAATAAATTTAAAAATTAATGACCTTGGCCCTGAACACTATGATCTTTTTGTCATCGCCCTGCTCCTCGTTCTCACCTGCACCCACCTCTCTAGATTATTGACTTTTTCTAAATACACCGTATTCCTCTTGGCTTTCTGGAATAAGTTATATTTCTACGTGCATGTGCACATTCCATATCTATGTGCGTTCTTCAGCACCACTCTCTTTCTCTGATAGCTTGTCTTGCACATATACATTCTTTCTTAATTCTTTCTTTGTCCAAAACTCTTATTTCAATAACCCAGGTAAAATTAAAATTACTTTTTTTTAGCCAAAGTGCAAAATAGGTAATCTCTGATGAAAGTAAAAGAGCAGAAATCATCTCATAAACCATGAGATTGTTGCAATACTTACAAATATTTTAATGCTCTCAATTTGAGAAAATAAGAATCTTCAACAGTTGTCAGAGGATTAAGACTGAGGTTTCTGAAAAAATGCAATGGAAGTAAAATTATCTGCATGTCACGAAACTTGCATTCATTTTTTTTTTTTTTTTGGAATAGGACTTAAAGGTTAAAAGAAAAAATTGTTATCTGTCTTTAACTATAAATCACACTTAGAGTCTGTAAAGCACTCTTCCTTTGGGAACTACCTACCTAGGTCTCTAGATGATAAAGGGGAGAACAGAAAGAGGAAAAACACAGAAAAAAGTGGAAAGCAAAAACTTTTCAGATTGAGAATCCCACAAAGTGACTATGCTGGGAGGAAATCCCCTTGCTCTGAAGGAAATGGTATTCCTAGGTCCTCCATAATTCAAGATGCTTTTCTTTCAGTTCTGGAAATTAAAACAGTTCCACAGTTTAAACCACGCAGTGACAGCAGGACCAGTTCCTTGCTTTTGGATCCAAAGAGAAAGGGATAAACCTGAGAGGAGGCGGTAAAACCCCTGCACCTGTCACAGCCTTGGCTACACTGCACGCAACCACCTGTTCACTTAGTCAGTCTCCTGGATTGTCAGCTCCTTGAGGGCAGGGACCACACTTTACTGTCAGTGTCACTCCTGTGCCTGACATGGTGCCTGGTGTTTACTAGGTATTTAATAAAAGTTTTTTGAATAAATAAATAACATTTTGCTTACACATCAATACAATGAACAAATTCATTTTTGATGCAAATTTTTATTCCAAAATGCTGAGATTTTCTTCCCAATTCTTTAAAACAAACAACAGACCAAAAGAAAAAAAAAACAGGAAGGGAAAATCTTCTTGTAAATTAACTTTACTCAAGAATCATCAGTACATTTTGCAGAGTATTATTATCACAACTAATATATATTGGGAGCCAGGCATCTGTGATCAGCTTTTCACATTTAATCGTCACAATAACCTTATGTGATACATATTATTATTACCCCATTTTACAAGCGAGGAAACTGAGGTAAAGAGAGGTTATATAACTTGTCCTAAATCATCAAGATAGTATTAAGAAGCAGAGCTGAAATCTGAACTCAGTTCTGGTTCCAAAGCCTGGGTTTAACTTGTATGGGAGAAAGGGATTTAAGACACCTTTTACTTTAACCTCAATTTTGACAGCACTAAATATAGAAATACCTTTCGAACTTGATCTACCCATCTGGGAAACCTCTATGAGAATTACATTTTCTCTTTTTATTCCTTTTCCCTAATCATCTCCCATGCTTAAATATCTAATTAGCCTGTGTTCATTGAGACTTTAGAGATTTAAAACCATGTTGCAGGAGAATCAGTGAAAATGATGGAGTAAGGACATCTGAAAATTTATCCTATAAAAGCAACAACAACAACAACAAAAAGCTAGCAGAAATGGCCAAACCAGCTTTTTCCAAACTCTGGATACTTAATCAGTGGGCTTACAGCAATGTGGGGAGAATTTGTTCAAGAAAAACATTAATTTCTCTACAAACAGTGAGATCTGTGCTGCTTTAACTTCTCCTAGACCTTTGCTCTCCGTCCAGTGATAGCTTTGAAAAACAGCCCGAGGTCCCTCAGAGCCTCCTTCCCAAAGACTTGTCTCCGCGTTACTGTCTGGTGGTGCCCTGGAGGACCTTACCTGAAAGGCTTGTCTTTGACCTGACTGGGAGCTGCCTAGTGCTAAAAGCCTCTCCTCAGAGGGCATTTTTTAAAACAATTACAGGTAAATGGTTTAATGTGGTAGGTGTGTGAGGCAGTGGACAAAAAAATAGTCCAACCAAAAAGCGTAAAAGGACAAGCTCAGGGAGGAGATGTTCACAGAGACTTTGAAAGGCTCCAACACATTCCTGGGAAACTGGAAGCCCACGAGACATATTCCTAAGAATCTAGAAGAAAACCGTTAGCACTAATCAATGAGGTCAGCAGGGTTGTGGAAGACAAAATGAGTAAGCAAAAATTAGCTGTATTTCTGTACACTAGCAGTGAACAATCCAAAAATGTAATTGAGAAAACAATTCTGAGTATAACAGCATCACAAAGAGTAAGTCTTAGGAAAAAATTTAGCCAAAGAAATGCAAGATTGATTCACTGAAAACTATGAAACCAGTGATTTGCCTGTGTCACAGAGAACTCGGCTGTGCCACAGAGCACTCAAGCAAAAGGGAGGAAAAGCCCCATTCCTTATTAGATAGTCAGGAAAGAAACTTTATGGAATGAGGCTACAGCAATGTATTTTCTTTATGACTATTTTGCACATGACAGCTTAACACTAACATCTTTTCCCATTCCTCAAAGGTTCCTACTGCTCAGATAATTCACATCAGAGGTGAACACAGTTTGAAAGGTATTTTTCTGGGTGACTGGGGAGAGAAGATCCGTGTGGCAAGTTTTCAGAACTCCTTTCATTTAAAAGAAACTGATGGCTGAGGAAGCACCGACACCATTTGCTCCCTGGAGAACTTTGTCCTAAGCCCAGTTCTTTCAGCGCTGTGTTCCCAGAGCAGGAAACAGTTAGGTTCAGAAGTGGAACTGTGAGGCCCACCCACCATGGAGAGAGTCACAGTCGTGGACCCCCGTGACAATGCTGGCATGGGTGTTACATGCTGGAGTGCGGTTGTTGCCTGTGCGAAAGATCAGGAAAGTGGAGCCTGCCATGTATGACTCAGACATGTCTCCTGGCCCCTCTCTGTACCTTCCTTTCCTCATTGCAAAAAAATGGATCTTAACACAATTTTTCAGAGCTCATACTGAGCTTACCCGCTGCTAACCAGTAACTGTATCATGTTTTTACACATCATTTTTTTTACACATATTCATCTTCTATTTCACTTACAATGTGTGTAAGAACTGCATTCCATGCCAGGCCTGAAATGTTCCAAAGCTCAGTTCTGTAATTAGATTGCAACCAAGATTTCTACAAGAAAAAATATACAAGAAAAAGAAGAAAAAATTATTTCAGATGATTTACCCCTTGGCAGGGATTCTAATCTGTATATGATGAAACGTAACCTCAATACTTCCTCGTACACTAAAGAAATCTCACTACGGAAGACATTTGTTTTATTTTTAACATTTGTATGAAAAAAAAGATTGTCTATCAAGTATACTTGTTTTATAAAAAAGAGAAAGATGGATTAGTAATTGACATCTAGGTTTTTTTCCTGGTATCAGTGGTATTATTACAGGAAATATGAATAAAAATATATTTATATGAAAGATTTATACTTTCATGTTTACACATGTATTGCTAGATATAAAGGAATAAGTGCTCAAAACACACTCATCTAAGTGATCCTTAATTCTCTAGAAAAGGGTTCCATGACTGCATTGTTGACATCTTGGGCTGGATAACCCATGTGGGCGCTGTTCTGGGCACGGTAGGCTATTGAGCAGCATCTCCGGCCTCAGCCCCCCAGATGCCAGCAGCATAGCTACAGTTCTGACAACCAAAATGTGTCCAGACACGGCCTAGTGTCGCCTGGGCACAAAATCACCCTACTTGAGGACCCCTGCTCTAGAATGAGTCACTCGGATCGATATGATAATTCTTACACCAGGGTTTCCTAGACACAAAAAGGATGTGGCCACATAATTTTAGTAGCTCTCCATTTAAAATATTTCAATATTTCAAAATGAATAACAAAGAGGTTTACAATTAAGTTTATAAAAATTCCAAACATAATTAAATTGTATTTGTAACTTACATAAACTGCAGAAAAGGTAGTGATTCGAATGTACGTCTTTCAATAGATTGTATTTTATTGCAGGATAAATCTCTAGGAAAAGGAAAAGGAAAAATATTGTCTCAGCTATCAGATATCTCATTAGCAGAGATAACTAGTAGAGGTTAGAATAACCACATTGAATAAGTAGCTCTTATCTAAACTCTAAACCTTAGAAATTATGTGAACCTTCCAGAGCCCCTATCCCTGCCTCACCTAAGTCTCATTTTCATTATCTTCATAAATAAAATATACAACCATACATCTTGAGAGATTGTTGAGATAATCCTTCCTGACAGCAGAAGGATTGATTAGATCAACTTTTCTGGTCCCATCAAATTCCATAGTAGGAGCTCAAAAGTTTTCATCTCCATATATAATTTCCAATATTGAAAGGAATATTCTCACATTTACAAACCTTTCTGGTTTTATTCTTTCTAGGCCATTTCAACACCAGAAAAAATAAAAGACGTCTTTCACATAATTCGAAAGGAGGTTACTCCTCTAATTAATAATTACTTTAAACTAATTCAGAATTATACTTTCTATTATTTTAACGGAAGCTCCTTTTTGGTTTCCATTGCTTTAATATTCCATGAATTTAACTGCTTCAGTTGCACATTGGTGGGACAACAAAAAACAACAACATGCGATCGGATTTTTATTTTAAATCACTCACTCTTGACTATTAGAGGTGACTCTCTTATTTCCATTGATTCAGGCTTAATCCCTCACTTTTCACCTAGATGTGTATTAACTCTTCTGAAGGGTATGTCTGCCTCTGGTTCATTCCTTTCTAATCGGTCCTGCACAAAGTCACCACATTAAGTCTCCATGAGTGGTTCTCAAACACCAGCATCGCTTGGGAATTTATCAAAGATGTAAATTCTCAGCCCTACTCGGGATCAACTGAATCAGTAACTGTGGGGTGGGTGCTTGGGCTGTGAGAAGCCCTCCAAGTGATCTTCCAGCAGGCTGAAGTTTGTCCTAGAGTGCTGCCGAGATAACATGACAGCTTGTTACCCTTGGCTTGGCCTTCGAAGCCCCAGAAGGTCTGGCCCTAACACCCGATGTACTCTATAGGACAAGGTATTTTTCCTGTGTGCTGCCCTTCTGCCACTCTTCTTTTGCAAACTTATTCTTCCCAAGATGTCTGTTTGACGATACCCAAAAGCCCCTCAAGCGGCTGCCCTAACAGCGTTGCTCTTGTAACATCTTTTTTTCCACCTTGAAGTCTTTTTCCCCGCTTTTGTGCTCCCTGAACAATTCATAACTCTCACCGCCCACATCCATTTCCTCTTTTTAATATAGGTATTTTCACATCCATTTCCTCTGAGCATAAACTTCCTTCTTACTTACCTGCACTGTCTACCATGTTTAAAACTGATGCATGGACATAAACTCAAATATTTATGAAATGAATGAAGAGCTGGGGAGTAGAAGAAAAGTGATCATTTAAAAATAAATGGCTTTTCAAATAGCTCCCTCTTCTGGGCCTCTGCAGCACTTTGTCGTTCATTCAGTGCTTATGCACAGTGGTCATAAGACGGTAGGAACACTGTCTTACCCATCTTTGTGCCTGTAATACGAGGCACAGTGGTTGTCATATTCTTTTTTGGCTTTTTTATCGATTGGCATTTTTTTAAAGCAATGAGAATACTTACGATAGTGAAATACTTAGCTTACAAAATATTTTATAATAGAAGTAATGAAGGGCCTAATCCACTGAGCAGTTATTTCATTTGTGTTTGGAAGGTTTGGAGCCCACATGGCAGAGGTACCTAAGATCAATACAAAAGTGTCCCTTATGGCTTGGAAGGTTTGAAAACTCAAGGGACTATTTTTATTGTCGTGGAAGGCCCTTTACATCCGATTCCCTTAAGCTTCTATTTTGCAAGAAGAATCTGTTTGCAAAAGAGCATCATTAATTAGCATAATAAGGATGACATATACAGTTCTGCATGCTAAAGACGAAGAATAAACATTGAGCTTTTATAGCTTCATAGTATCTGCTTACTTCCAAACAAAAAGTACTATGCATGAGAAATTGGGGATCAACAGAGGTGAGGCTTAGAACCTCACCACCACCACCACCACCCCCCCCCCCCCCCCCCGTTCTGAGGGAAATCTTCTGCATACGTGGATGTTTTATTGCCCTGGTCTAGCTTGGATTAACACATAGTCTACAGGCACACACCTGATCATCTACATTTGCTCTCTTACAACACTAAACTATGTTTTCTACCTTTATCTTGTATCTACCTACCACTCCAGCATTTTATTAAAAATAATAATAATAAAGAGAGAAATGTGGTATCCACATATAAATCAAGTATAAAAACCAAATGAGTATTCATATTTGAACTGACTGTTTAGAGTTCATAATGCATGAGCAAAACCGAAAGTTTCTGTGATGACTGCCCTTGTACTGTTCACTATGTAACTTATTCATTATGTAAGAATTTGTTCTCCATGTAAGAACTTGTTTGTTATGCCTCAGAAGATTGGAGACTGAAGAAAATTAGGCTTGTGGTGGATTAATGATTGTGCATTGAGCATTGACTCCCCTATACAGAATTTTATTGTCGTTAACAACCATTTGATCAATAAATATGAGAGATGCCCTCACAAAAAAAAAAAAAAAAAAGGACAGACTTCCAATGGTAAAATAAATAAGTAACCGGGATGTAATGTATAGCATAAGGAATATAGTCAAGATATTGTAACAGCTTGGTAGGGTGATAGCTGGAACCTAGAATTATGTATATAAATGTTTTATCACTGTGTTGTACACTTGAAACTAATGTAATGTAATGTTGTGCGTCAACTACCCTTCAATAAAAAATAATTATCTAAAAAAAAAAAAAAAAAAAGGTACTATGCAGGCATTACTTGACAATGAGACTGGTGCCAATTAGTTGGTAATTAGAGAAGTTAGGGCCATTTCTGATATGCTTATTTAGTGTCAATGTAAACATTTCCAACTCTACCAGTTAATCACCAATTCAAACATCTGTTTTTAATATTGCTACAACAATCCCTGCATTGAAATCCTGAACACCAGTCTCTTCTCTTGGTAGCTATGTTCTTGATAATGTTGTTTACATAATTCATCTGCCTAAGTACTTAACGATGTTAATTTAGATTAAATTGTGAAAATATTCTGGATTAATGGAATTCAAGTTTATGTAAGTATTCTATATTTTCTTGTCTTTGAAGTGACAATATGAGGTTCACTTTAATTCCACTCATCTCACTAAACTAACTTTTATAAATCTTTTCTGTGAAGGCCTGAAAGTAAATATTGTAGGCTTTTCAGGCTACATAAAGTCTCTGTTGCATATTTTTCTTTCTTTTTCTTTTTTCCTTTTAGACCCCTTGAAAAATGTAGAAATCACTCTTAAGGGCTCTATAAAAATGGACCATGGGCTGGATTTGATCCATAGGCCATAAACTAAATGTTAATATAAACAGAGGGCATAGGAACACTTACATACCAAGGCTCCTATGGGTGTCTGTAATTGCTCAGACCTCATTACAACTTTTCCTCTGTAACTGAAGGCTTTTTCTATCTATAGCTTGTCCATATAATTAAAAAATTGAAAACACATAGGAGGTATTTAATGCTAGAGAGTGGCTAGTGCCCTCCCTACACAGACTTACAGAATTACAAATTTTTATTGTTGGGAGAAATTATAGAAATTGTCTAATTTAAACCCCTTATTTATGTTATAGATAATATAACTAAAAGCTCATAAATAAGTGTGAGTAACTAACTTACAAATACTGGAGGGATAGCAGGCCTTCAAATGAGTCCTTATGTAATTCACTCAACTGATTGTCACTGAGAATTCTGAAAAATGGAAAGGTTACTTCTGAATCAAAATGCAAAATAATTACAACGATTTACTGTACCGGACTAATTTCTACATGTGGGGGAGACCTGGGTAATGATAATGGTACCACCTAAACAACCTAATTCTTATTTAATTTAGGGATGGTGATCTCTGCTCTGTTTTCATTCACATCTTTCCTGTCATGTCCTCCTCTGTGTCCCTCTCTCTCCCTCACACACACACACACACACACCTTTCCACTCCTCACACCAAAATGTGTATTTAGTACCTACTCTCTCGATCCCCAAGTCACGTTCAGAACCCAACTGTGGGTGGCACCATCGTCAGCAGAACTGCCATTTCCTCCCACTCTCTTTGCCTGAACCTTATTACGGGAGCCCCACACAGAACTATGTCAAGGCTGCAAGTGAAGCTGTTCAATGCCCCCCCTCCACTTAAAATATTGTTTCGGGGAACTAAAAAGTGCATTAAGATACACATAAGAAAAATGTCCCATTTAATACAGCAGCAGACTCACAGACTCTGAGAAGGGACTAGCGGTTACTAAAGGGGAGGGGTGGGGAAGGCTGGGTGCAGAGGGATGGAGAAGGGGATTGAGGGGTACTATACACATGGTGTGTGTGGGGTCACAGGGAAGACAGTGTAGCACACACAAGACAAGTAGTAAACAATGTTTTTCATGTGAAACCTTCATCAGAGTGTATACCAATGATACCTTAATAAAAAAGAGTTAAAATGTCCATGTTAATAATTATGAAGCAAATACCCAGGTAACATCATTCATATCAAGAACACTGCCAGCATCCCAGAAGCCCTCAGTGTGCCCCTTTCGCATCACAAACAGATCTCTGACCCACTAGAGGTAACCACTGTCCTGACTTTTTAACTCATCTCCCTGCTTTTGGAATGTGGTCTTACCTGTGAGGTGTCAGCCATAAACAACATAGTGCAGTATTGCCTCTTCCTGAACTTAGTATATAAATGGAATCATATTATATATGTATTATTTTCTACATTGCTTCTTTCATTCAACCTTACCTTGCAAATTCATTCTATCCTCAGGTGCAGCTGAGGTTGGTTCACTTTAAGGCCTACTGTTACATGCTTGGCTACATGTGCCTACTGAGTACTTGAAAGTGGCTAGTGTGACTGAGAAGCTGAAGTTGAATTTAATTAATTTTAACTATTTTAAAAGTTAAATTCAAAATTGATATTTGAATGCAGTTATTGGAAAACATTTCAGTATTTTGCAATGACCTGGCCATATGATGCTATTTTTCCAACTGTAAATTTTATGATATCTAAAGAGAGATCAAGTAACTTCCGATAAAAATCTTGCAACTAAACTGAGATTTTATAGACTTAATATGGAAAAAAGAATATGAATGCATAAGTTTCATACCAGTTGCATGTAGAAATTATAATACTTTGGATATTTTAAAGACAGTATGAAAAAAATGTAGACTATCTTAACAATGTATACAATCATTACATGTTGAAATATTATTATTTTGGACATGAAGGTTAAATAAAATGCGTTCACATTACATCTGTTTCTTTTTACTTTTATTTTTTAAGTGGCTACTAGAAAATTAAAGATTACTTATGTGCCTTGCATTATGTTTCTAAAGAATAATATTCCATTGTTAACTATGCTAGACTTAATTTATTCACTGTACTGTTGGGGGATATCAAGATTTTTCTAGCTTTCGTTACTACAAACAATGCTGCTTTAAACTTTCTTATACTTCTATTTTGATATGCATTTGCCTGAGTTTCCCTAGGATCCAGCAGGGGTACAAAAAACTGTTCTCCTAAGAAGTTGTGCTATTTCAAGTTGGCAAATGGGAAAATGCCAAGTCTCTACTCCTCCAACCACCAGCTAAATCCCTAAGAATGATGGAAAAGACATGATTTAAAAATCCACAACCTTACCTCAAAGTGTGGGAGCAGCTCCACACATGCTTCCCTACCAGAAATGGCCTGGAATTACCCACAGGGTGACGAGCTGAAATGCTGCTGCAGGAGCAGGGGCAGCCCGTGGCCCCAAATCCTCCCTCCTCAGGCCAGAGAGCAAAGGGCGTTTTCCTCCAGGTGGGAGCATCGGTGCTCAACGGGCCTGGGGCCCAGAACCTGGGGGAAGGTTGAGAATTCTGTCTCGCCACCAGAAGCCACCTCCCACCTCCTCTGACTTTCAGGGACTCCTTTAGGAATAACAAGCCCCAGCAGCTCAAGTCACCTCTGTCCGAGAGACAGGAAACACAAGCAGGAGAATCTCAACTGATGAACTAAACTCAGGAATGACCAAATGACAAAGAAAGCCAGCTCCGTTACGGGCAGAAAACAAAACAAAATGAGCTGATAGCCAATGAACCAGAGCGAAGAGAGGGAGCACGAGAGGACTTTAGAATGGCATAACTGATATCCTAAGTCAGATAGTGCATCCGTGAAAAAGAATCAACTCAGGATTACATGAATGAAAAGTGTTATTATTAATAATAATAAAAACCCTCAATATATGCACCTTTGAAGAATAAATTAGAAAACAGAGATCCTGCCAATGATTTTTCCAGAATACAGAATGAAGGGAACGGGAATAATTCACAGACAAGCCTGACACCTGAGTTTGCCCACGAATGTTCACGCCTTTGCTTCACCTAGTCCCTCAGGAAAGACAACATGCCTGGCAGGATGGTTCGCACCCATTTCTTCACACCTGATGAGCAGGAGAGTATACAGCCAGTGTCTCCCAGAGTGGAGCAAGGGAGTGATAAGAGATCCACTACAGAAGAAAGTCTTTAAGATTTCAAAAGCAAATTTCCCTTCCCTGGGAATTACCTTCCTGGGAGGTAATATTAACAGTTTTACATCCTTCAAGCACCTTGGGGAATCTGAGAACATGCTATGTTGCTTTGTGAACTATTTCCACCAAGTTCTGCATATAAACATTCTGCTTTCCCTCACAGGGTCTCTTACTCACATATTGATATTAATTCTACCTCATAGATTAATTCCTTTCTGTTATACGGTGGTTCACATTACACAGAATTACACAGAATATAGGCACATACATTTAAAAGGATCCCAAGACAAAAAATTTTGATTCCCACAAAGAACTCCTGGAGCCCTGAGAATGCCTCAAAGACCCTGACCTCGCCTGAAATTCACATTACAAGGAACAGCAGCAGTGGCCAGAATGTGTGCAGGGGGAATGGTCACCAGGTGATGCTATGACTGTTCTCCCATTTCTGTCAGGCAATGGTTTCATATTTCCATGGAAATGATCCAAAGAGAAAAAAACAAATCAACATGTCCAACACTGTTTATCGTAACCCTCTTCATAACAATAGACAGTTGGAAAAAACTGTACCTCCCCCCATATCACATAACAAAACTTATGTGTACACTGTTGATGATATACAAAAAGGTCATAGGAAATGATGGTATATGAAAAAAATCAGGACAAATATGAAACTTGTATACTAATTCTCACTTTAAAAATTATAAATACTGACAAGGTTTCAATAGGAAAAGAAAAGAGATGGAGGCGGAAACTCAGCTGTTGATGGCAGTGTCTTCTCTGATTGGCTGATGCCCTTGTCAGACTGTTTGGTTCAGGAGAGAATATCACGGTAAGACAGGGAGTAACTAAAGAGTCTGTATTTTCAATTAATGGGATTTGTTTCGCTGAAGTTTTTGGATGACATGGTAGTAATTTTTTTAAAATAACCCTAATAAATTCAACCTTAAAGGAAAGTTAGACTGAGAATGAGTGTCATCGAAAAATTACACCAAAAACGAGCTTCACATAGCAACAATCTGGAATAAAACATATTGATCTGGAGAACTCCAAATATTTTTTGACTAAAGCAAAAATATGTAGAACTATAGGAATCAGAGTTAAAGGGGGATCTGAAATTTTCTTACAAAATGAAAACATCAAAACCAGGTATGAACTAACATTAGTGAAACATTCATGTTTATCTTCTGATCACACTTCCTTTCACTAAAGCAATCTTCTGAATTTTGCAATATTCATTCTTGACTCTACATTACTGGCAACTATCCTTCTCCCCACCTCTGTAACTTCTAGGAAATTGACAGGGCACAGAGTGGTTTTTTTTTGGCTTACCTATACATACATGTCAACAGTAGGCCATTCTGGAATTGATTTACTCGCCTTCCCCTGCTTGCTTTCTCTAGAAAGCACTTACCATTACTTGAAATTACACCTATCTATTATAGTTAATATATTTATTTATATTACATATTTGTAAATCCCTTCAGAACTGGGATATTTGGTCTTTTTGTTCTTGGGCTTGTATCCCTGGTACATAAAACAGTTCCTGGCACATAGTAGATGCTCTGTAAATATTTGTGAAATGAATTCAAAGTGATAGGTATTGATTTTCAGATATACTACCTTTACTTAAAACAAATCATCCCTTTATCACCATGTGCATGAATACAATTTTACAGGAAAAACAAATGTCTTTCTTTTCATCTGCATTTGTGACTCAATCTTTTGAGACAAGAACCTTCTGAGAATTTCATAAAAGCTATGAACCCTTTTCCTAGAAAACTTCACTTTCTTGAATATATGCAAAAGCGCACATGCAATTTCCATTTGTTTATCATCCCTTTAGGGCACAGGTCTGTGAACAGAATGGCTTGGATGCAGCGTACGAACCTGAATGGGAAATCATGTCTGTCTCTATTTTCAAAAACCTCTAAATTGGCATTTCCTTCCATCATGAATGTAGGCAGCAAACCACAACAGAGTAGCAGTATAGCTCATCTGACCCCCAGTAGAAATCAGATATGTTCATATCATGCCTTTGTTGCAGATATCTCAAAATTCCTTTATTCTCATCACTACCTTCACCTTATAATAAATGCCACTGCATATGATAATTACCATTATAATAAATACCACTGCATATTGTTATTTAATGCAAGAAAAGCAGATTTATTACTATATCACTACTAACTATTCTTTAAGAGTATTTCAGTGTAATTGGTTTTCTTTGTTTTCATATGTATTTTAACCTATTATACATTTAAAAACATCACTTCTTAGGTAGGCTTCTGTCGATCACCAAATAGATTCACAGAACATAAAAAGTTAAGAAATCCTGCCCTGGGGACCACTGACTCCAAGTTAGGAACCTCCGTCTTACCAAGTATAAATCTCAAACTGACTTGGAAATCTTCTAACCTTACTGGACTCATGTTATACTGTATAAACTCTACAACAAATGGATTTAAAAATTTACGTTTAAACTTCAGTTTATTTTTTGAAAACATATAATACATATTTATATGGCTCAAACTTCCAAAGGTATGATGTACACAATCCAAAACGTTTTTCCTACCCCTGCCGCTCAGCCTACCCTCACGCTCGACTCTCTACTCCACAGTGGGAACTGCTGTTATTTATCTCTTGTGTCAAGTTACTTTCATTTTTCTTAGAAGTCTGGGAAATAAAATCTCCACATCATATTCTATCATGGGAAATATAAACTATATATAGTATTTAAGAAATTCATAAATTAAAAAAAACAACTGTCCAGTTCTAGCATTTTTTTCCTTACAAATAAGATATACAACTAAGGGGGGTCTATTTGAGGGTGGTCATAATCCCTGTTTTTAGATTACTATGACTGTCATGTCCTTTAATATTAATTCACAGGTCATTTGACTTGTCCAAGTTGAACAAATGATTAATGATACAATAGTCTTCAAAAATGCCAGTCAATTACTTTAAATATAAATATTTTTTCCAAAATCACTTGTGTCTAAACTGACTTTTCTACAGATCAATAAAAACAATTACAGACAACAAAAATATAGGCAAAGAACAGACAATTCTGAGAATACAAATGTTTGGCAGACATATAATGATATTTAAATTCCCAAGTAATCAGAAAAATTCAAATTCAGATGGGGCCCCTCTTATTCACCCATCACACACCAGCCAAAAAAATACCCAGTGGCAGAGGGTGTAGGAAAACGAAGCTGTCATGGCCTGTTGATTAGAGTATAAATTGCACAACCGTTTTGAGGGCAATTCAGATTTTCTACCTACACAGTCTTAGTCCCAACAATTCCACTTCTAGATATCTCTTTTACAGAGATACTTGCTCATGTTGACAAAGATGCGAGTACAAGGATATTCATTGGAGCGATGCATGTGACAAGAAAACAACAGAATCTAAGCATCCAGCAACTCAGGAAGTATTAACTGTGATAAATCTATACCATAAAATATCATGCAGGAGTTTAAATAGATGGGGTAGCCTTCTATGTAGTGGGAAGAAATCTAAATCGTGTCAAAAAGTGAAAGCATTCAGTCATAGGATGTTACCCTTTATGTAGAAAAGGTAAGAAAATCACACAACAAACCTATTTTGCTATCTGTAAATACTTACATAGACAAATGCATGGAAAAAGATCTGGAAGGATATATACTAAATTCAGAGTAGTGGTAACCTCAGGGGTGGGGGGTTAGGGCACACGGAAGGTTTTCACTCTTCCTGTTATTTCATTTTTATATATCGAGAACATGATCATGCGTTCTTTACATACTGGAAAGTAAGTTTAAGTTGACTCTTAAAGAGAACCCACCAAATTTAATTTTTAAAATAAATATAGAATTGCAATCAATAGAGGTAGATTTGAGATACGGAAAGGGAAATACCTTTTCTCAGAACTTTTCTCAGACCTCAAAACTTTTGACCAAGAAACATGTTACAATGCAGCTAGTTTTTCATGTTCATATTTGGAGAGAACATACTCACAGTTTCTCAGCCCAAGTGTATGACTTCCATGTATTTTCTTCAACGTAAGAAATAGAGTTTCCTTGGAAATTTCTGTGAAGAAACACAGTACATATCCTTGAATAGGTAGGAAAAGAATGAACAGAATAAGCAAAAGAATCATGGCAACCTTATCATGGCAACCAGGGGAATATTCAAATGCAGAAAATACCAGCTTTCTAGTGTCCACAGCTATCAGCTTCCTAGTTTGCACAGCTAATAAACATGTAACACGGGGCACAAACAATAGAGCATCTCCTCAGAAACTGAACTTCCTCTCTGTCCAACTTCTAGGGCAGATAATGCCAGTTAATTACCTTGAAAGTATTTTTTTCTAAAATCACCTAGGTATCTCAAATGACTCCTTCCAAAGAGAAAATGATAAACAACTAAATAGCAAAAATGGCAAAAATTTATCATCAACAATAAATATAAAGAAACACTATGATTTCTTTATAAAGGAAACACTTGGCTCAGTGCCCGCTGTTGAGATCTCTCCAGTAGTAAGAAGGAGAAGGGCAATTACAATTTAGAGGGACTAACATGGAAAGATCTCTTAGAGACAGTGCATAGGGAAATGCACAAATCACCGAGCAAGGAATAATCTATTACCTCACTGGGGGGAAATGCAAAGGGAAGAGAGTGGAAGTGAGGACACACACCAAAATGGTAACAGGAGTTATCTTATGGGCGGTAGGCAGGGTGGACTGGGATTTCCACATTTTATCCTATATACTTCTGTGACTTTTTTCTTTTTTTAGCAAGGAGAATGTGTCCATAAATTACCTGTGCTTAAAAGAAGCTGTTTAATGCTTGACGTTCAACCACTAACTCTCTGGATGACTTTGAATCTTTCCCTTTAGCTTCTCTTCCCTCAGCAACAAGTTCCCTATTTTTCAGGGCAGTCAGAAATAGCTCATACCTGTCTGCTCCTCTGCCTAGTGGAAATTTCCACCCAACCAGAAGCCTTCTGCGTGCCTTACGCTCACCGATAAAAGGCACCTACAACTGAACTCGTCTCCCGCAAACGGGCTCTCCTTCCCAGCTGCTCTACTTCCCCCCGTTCTACCACCATCACTCTCCTCATCACCCAGGACAGAAACTTTAGAGTCAAATTTGATTTTCCTCTTTTCCTGCACATCCCACCCACCAGCTCTAGTCAGTCACTTACGAAGTCCTACTGACTCTTCCTTTGTCGCGCTCTCAGGATTTTCTTTCTACTCCCAGCGCTACCCTTCTGATTCAGCCCCTTTTCACTTCACTCCTAGGCTTTGCTAGTACATTTGGTCTCCCTGAATCAAGCTCTCCTCTCTAGATCACGCTACATATGGAATCTAAAACAATCCTCCTGCTTTAATCATTTGTCTCTCTTGCTTGAAAACTCTCAATGGCTCTCCATCCTCATACTGCAACTTTCAAACCCCGATAGCTGAGAGTCAAGGCTTTTCAAAATCTTTCATTGCGTCCTAACCAGTTCTTTACAGCCAGACTGGTCTATGAAATCCTGATCACTCCTGCAGCCATGCCTTTGCCTACACTGAACATTTTCCCCCCTATTTAACAAATTATAGCTACTCTTTAAGTCCCAGCTAAAATTGTCACTTATCCAAAGTGGCTTTCCCTGACCTCCATATCCCAGTGATTACAGGGTCTGGTGAACTACAGTACCTAGAGTCTGTATCTCTTTTAGTACTTAATTATCATCTCTCTTTTGATGCATATTCTTTCTTTCTACCTATCACTGTCATGTTCTGGAGACAATGTTTATACATCCGTGGCTCCCACAGTACTTAGCCCTGGGTCGTGCAAAAAAAGGGTGCTATAAATAAAAAGCCAAGGAAAAGGTTTTGGGCACAACTGAGGGACCAAATAATAACAGTTAACACTCATATATACATTAGGCACATATAGAAGAGCTTTACGTGTATTAACCCATCTAAATCTCACAACAATCTTATGGGATGGTAACTACCATAATCCCCACTTTACAGATTAGGAAATTGAGTCACAAAGCTAATAAATGACAGACCTGGGTTCAAACTCAGGCAGTCTATCTCCGGAATCTTTACTCTTAACCAGTGAAAGGAGGATAGGGACATGTTACTATAAAGAAGATGGACTAAAACTGATAGGAAAATGGTAGAATAGAGGTTAAAGACTTAAATTGCAGAACTAAAAAAAGGAGGTGAGGAAAAAGAATGAGGGCAATTACAAGTAAAAGAATGGAGAAGGGAGAACAGTATTAAGAAGGAAAAGGAAGACAAGGAATAATTAACAAAAGATAAAAACAAAATCAGTCAACACAGGGTATGGAAATGAGGGGCCAGGAAGACCTTGAGGAAAATGCTGCCAGGTCAGGCAGGATGCAGAGAACAAATGAAAAGAGGCGGTTCTTACAAGATCGTGAAGGTGCCATTGTGAGCGTTGGGCTCTGGCATGGGGCACACTCTGGAGCTTCTGCTCTGGGCTGAGACCTACGCATGCCAGCGTCTCATCTGTGCAGCTACAGAGCTCACATATGTTGTTTTTGGTGGTGTTCACCACTGAATTTTGAGTCAGTGATGGAAAACCTGTCTCAGATGGCTCTGGCTGCTGAGGTCCGGAAACGTCCAGGTCCACAGGTGCAGCTGTGACCTGAGTCAGGTTTGGACGCTGACTGGGAACCTGCCCGGGATGTGGAAGTGTCCCCTGAGGGCGTGCTGAAGATGGAGCTAGGGCTTCCTCCTGGACTGGAGGCTCAGCCTCTTCAGGAGTGTAGGAAGGCTCAGCCAGGGCCGCCTGCAGGTCTTTGTAGTTCTCATCCATCTCTGGGGGCTCTGGAAGCTGAGACAAAACCTCCTGCTTCAATGGAAGTGGTTCTAGCTCTTCAGGGGACTCTGGATGCTGATCCTGAAAATCCACCTGGGGAGAAAAGATTCAGCCTCCTCAACTTTCTGTCCATGATGAATGGGGACACTTTTCTGGGAGAAAGCTTCAACTTCCTCAGGGGCCTCTGGAGGTTGATGTGGGCCACCCAGAAACTCTACAGGTAGCTTCTCCTTAGCACAGACAACATCCCTATTGGGAGCTAAATAATCATCCTGCAATTGTTGTTTTAGATGTTTCTCTGCAAACCAGCCTGGAGTTCCAATAAGAACTTTGGTAAGCCGTCGATACTGAGCTAGATCTTTCTTTGAGTTTGGAAGTGAAACAATAAACCTTGTTGGTTTTGAACTATCACTACCTAGAGGTGGAACAAGTATTTCAAATGACTGGTGTTCAGCCTGATCTACATTTATAGTTTTAGTCTCAGTTTTCAGTCAAGGAGGCAGATCTAGGACCCGATTCTGGTCTCAACTTACCACCGGAACCACCTCTGGCTGACTTTCATGCTGGTCAGGCTTGTCCCAAAGATTTGGTCCTGGGGGCAGCTCTCCAGCTGGACCTGTGTACCAGAAAGGAACTACAGGATGCATCACTTGTTGACGTGGATGGCGAAATTCAAGAGGGAGATTGGAGGGATCTGAAGACCAGGACTCGGTTGGCCCTGGGGGTCTGGGGGTCAGCTGCACAGGATCCAGGGCCCAACCCGGAGGCTGGGCTGCCTGGACAGGCAGCCACAATGGTAGCAACACAAGAAGCCACGGGGCCCAGAAACGCAGCCAGGACATGGCAGCAAAGACTCCAGGGCACAGTGAGCCAGAGGACCAGAGCAGCTCCCTTAAGCCAGAGCAGAACCATTATGACAGCTCTCTGATGCTCACATATCCTTGGCAACTGCGTGCCCCTCCCCTGCCTAGTCCCACCCTTCATATATGACACGTTAGGCTCAGGCTGAGATCGGCTCCACACCACCTGAGCGAGTCCTTTCTCAGAATCATGGAGTCCAAGCGTCCCCTCCCCAAGCAAAGGCTACAGACACCTCCCTCCAGATCCCCCTTCCCACTGACAGAGACAGGATTTGGGCTGCACATCTGGGTGGCCCTGGACCAGATAGTGGCCCAGGGATAGTGGCTGTTGGTTAAGAGAAGGGTAAGGGTGGAGGTGGTGCAGTTTCCCAAGGAAGCCACTGGGTCTGGCATCATAACTGATACCAAGTAATTGTTTTGTAATCTTTCCAATACCATCTGTAATATCTGAGTGGCTATGTGAAACTGTCACAGGATAGAAGCAAGCAGATCATAGTCTTCAAATTAAAGAATGTCTAACAAGTAATCATTGCAGTCACAGGGAATAGAGCCAGTATTGAAGGGGTGTTCAACAGGGTACAGAAGTGGAGTCACATCTGAGGAGAGTCATCAAATTTAATCAAGGTTAAATCAAGGAGGAAAGGAATATGGGTAAGAATAGGCAGTAAGGTCAGTAGCAAATAGCCAAATCAAGAACAATCAGAGAAGGTTTATGGAATCATACAATTATAAAGTGAAAGGTTTGCAAAATCTAAGCCTCACTCATTTATTTAAAGGAATTGAAATGGTCCTTGATAAAGAAATTGGTGGTCGAATTTAGGTGCATAATGAAATGTAATTCTGGAGCTCTGGGAAAGTGAAATTGGATGGCAGAATATGGAGTAAGATTTCTACAATGTATTAGAGAACTTTTTAACTGTTTTCTGCAAACTGAAGGCAGTTCTGAATACACACTTTGAGAGTGATGACTATGACTATGAAGCTTCCTGTATGTTACAACTGATGAAAGAGTTTGTCAAGCTCACACATTCTAAATCCACATGATAGTAAACATAAGACATCTCTTGTGAAGATTTCTTAAGGGGTAGCATAAAATGGCATGGGGTGTATCATCAGTATATTTGGGTTTGACTTCTAGTTTCCAGTTATTGTCATGAACCTTAACTAAGTTACTTAACCATCCCGAGTTCAAGTTTCTTCATCTAAAAAGAAAGGGCAGAGGGAGAAGCAAAGGATCAGTGTAGCAATGGAGCTGAAAGCATTCTGCAAACCAGAGTGCTGTGCAAATGCTAGCCTGTGAATTATTGAACTCAGCACTTCATCCCAGTGGAGCTAGGAATTGGACCCACCAACACTCCAGCTTTCTCAAAAAGCTGCTTCTGATCACATGCCTTTTGGGCTCGTGGGCAGCCCTTGCTGAATAAAACTTGATGATGGCATAGAAACCAGGACAGGCCACTGCAGCATTTGGGAAGGCTTGGACTGAATACGGAAGGCCAAACTGGGAGAATACTATGAACAGAGAATGCTGTGGGGTGGTCCCACGCCAAGTACAGCACATGAAATTCCCCGTCCTGGAAACAGAATTCCCATCCCCTCATATTCCCCAGGTAATTGTGGAGAGTGTGCAACCCAAAACACTTATTTCACGAACAATTGTGTTTTCCTCTGAAATCCTAGGACTTGAGAAGCACTAGAAGGCAACACGTGCTGTTGAGAGCTTCCTCTCAAAAATCTGCTGGGGCCAGTGAATTGCCGAGGTTCGCTCCAGAAAAAGACTCCTCTCAGCGGACACTACAAGGCGGGTGAGGGCTAAGGCAGGGCTCCTGGTGTCCTGATCACCAGAGGGGCGGCTTTCCCCATCCACCCCTAAATCTTGGCCCAGCTCACATGTGAGACCTGAGCCGTCGGTCCAGAGCTCAGCTCCCACACCCATAAGGTTTTGTCATTTCCAGTGTCAACCGCAAAAGGTCACTATCCTTCAGTCACTGCGCATGTGTGGCCAAGGCTCACGCAGTACTGCGCCAGTGCAACATGTGCCCCTGCTTTGTAAAAAGTGGATCGGAGGGGGGGTGGGGATGGCGGGGGGCTAGCGCCACAGGACCGGTCTACAAGTCGGCCCTGTGAACCGCGTGCCCAGTGGAGGGCCCAACGGCCCTGGGTAAGACAGCCATCGGGCGTCCCGGGGCTGGGCTGAGCGCCCCAATTGGCCCCGAACCTCCCGGGGAGGTGGGGGTGGGGGTGGACTGGGCCAGTCAGCCTGCAGCCACCGCTTACCGGCTCGGGATTTTCCCTAGTGGCCTGGCCAAGGCCAGTGGGGTTTGCGGCTGCAGCTGCAGCCCTGGTCATCTTAAGGGATATGGCACGCGCGCCAGGCAGAGCAGCGCTGGGAGGAGCGCCTGGCCAACCTCAGCCACGCTGCAAATGGAGTCGCTACGAGCTGTGCAGCTTCCTCCGCCACCACGCAGGAGCGCCCGAAGAACCCAGGCAAGTGTGAGGTGGATCGCTTGGCTGGCTGGAAGCCCTCCGTGTACTACGTCATGCGATCCTGTGCGTGACTTTCCTCCGCGTCTGCTGCGCCTCAGCCATGTATGCCTACATCGGGGTAGAGCTACTTTGCCTCGCTCTACTTTGTGGCACTCAGCATCATTGGCTTTGGAGACCTCTGTCAGCAGCCAGAATGCCCAGTATGAAAGCCAAGACCTCTACTGCCTCGCCAAATTTGTCTGCAACCTCACTGGCGTCTGCTGCACCGACTCCTTTTTCAGTGTCCTCTCTGTCCTCATCAAACACTCTGTGAACTGGATCCTGAGGAAAATGGATTCTGGGTTCCACCAGCAATGCCAAAGACGACCCTGGAGGTCACGGACGAACATGGTGATGCTGGGCAACGTCAGAACCAGCGCAACATCTCCACAGAAACAGATGGAGTGATGGAGAGTGACATGGGCTGGCAGCATCCCTTGGGGGTGAGGATCTCTGTGAAGGGCTTTCTGGCAGCCACAAGGTGTCAGTAGCCATCCTCCAGACGCAGCTGTCTGAAACAGCCAACAGTAGCCCCCACCAGGCCAGCACGCTGTCCAGGTGTTGGGGCAGCGTTGTGTAGTTTCCTTGCTTCTTGTCCCCACCACAACAAAGAATGGAAGGGCAGAGTCACAGTAGTGAAGCGGGGTAAAAGTTTTATTTGAAGTTACTTAAAGAGAGAAAATGTGTAGGATACCTTAGGGAGGAGATGCACCCTGAGAGGCTGGTGAAAGTTTAAGGCTACAGACATAGAAACTACAGGCGACCGCAGAGGGAGGTGTGCTGAAAAAGTTACAGCAATGCCCTTGGAATGTGGAGGCGACCCCAGAGAGAGGAGCGCTGTTGTAAGTCCGGGGGAAAGGAAATCCCAATTTGAAAAAGACAGATGCACCCCTATGTTTATCGCAGCACTATTTACAATAGCCAAGAAATGGAAGCAACCTAAGTGCCCATCAATAGATGAATGGATAAAAAAGATGTGGTACATATACACAGTGGAATATTATTCAGCCATTAGAAGAAAACAAATCCTACCATTTGCAACAACATGGATGGAGCTAGAGGGTATTATGCTCAGTGAAGTAAGCCAGGCAGAGAAAGACAAGTACCAAATGATTGCACTCATATGTGGAGTATAAGAACAAAGAAAAAAACTGAAGAAACAAAACAGCAGTAGACGCACAGAACCCAAGAATGGACTAACAGTTATGAAAGGGAAAGGGACTGGGGAGGATGGATGGCAATGGAGGGATAAGGGGAAAAAAGGGGGTATTACTATTAGCAGACATAATGTAGAGGGTGGGGGTCACGGGGAGAGCTATATAACACAGAGAACACAAGTAGTGATTCTAGAGCATCTTACTATGCTGATGCCCAGTGACTGTAATGGGGTATGTGGGGGGGACTTGATGATGGGGGTAGTCTCATAAACATAATGTTCCTCATGTAACTGTAGATTAATGATACCAAAATAAAAAATATAAAAATAAATAAACTTAAAATAGAATCTCATTTGACCCAGTCATTCCACTCCTAGGAATTTACCCAAAGAAAACAAGACCCATGATTCAAAAAGACACATGAACATCTATGTTTATTCCAGCACTATTTACAATATCCACGATATGGAAGCAACCTAAGTGTCCATCAGCAGATGAATGGATAAAGAAGGTGTGGTCCACATACAGAATGGAATATTATTCAGCCATAAGAAGCAAACAAATCCTGCCATTTGCAACAACATGGGTGGAGCTAGAGAGTACTATGCTCAGTGAAATAAGCCAAGCGGAGAAAGACAAGTACCAAATGATTTCACTCATCTGTGGAGTATAAGAACAAAGAAAAAAACTGAAGGGACAAAACAGCAGCAGACTCACAGAACCCAAGAATGGACTAACGGTTACCAAAGGGAAAGGGACTGGGCAGGTGGGGTGGGAAGGGAGGGATAAGAGCAGGGATAAAAAAGGGGGCCTTATGATTAGCATGTATAATGTGAGGGGGGCACAGGGAGGGATGTGCAACACAGAGAAGACAGGTAGTGAGTCTACAGCATCTTACTACGCTGATGGACAGTGACTGTAATGGGGTTTGTGGGGTGGTACTTGCTGAAGGGGGAAGTCTAGTAACCATAATGTTCTTCATGTAATTGTAGATCAATGATAATAAAATGAATAATAAAAAAAAAACCAACCGCAAACTAGAAATACCATTTGACCCAGGAATTCCACTCCTAGGGATCTACCCTAAGAATGCAGCAGCCCAGTTTGAAAAAGACATATGCACCCCTATGTTTACCGCAGCACTATTTACAATAGCCAAGAAATGGAAGCAACCTAACTGTCCATCAGTAGAGGAATGGATAAAGAAGGGGTGGTACATATACACAATGGAATATTATTCAGCCATAAGAAGAAAACAAATCCTACCATTTGCAACAACATGGATGGAGCTAGAAGGTATTATGCTCAGTGAAATAAGCCAGGCAGAGAAAGACAAGTATCAGATGATTTCACTCATCTGTGGAGTATAAGCACAAAGACAAAACTGAAGGAACAAAACAGCATCAGACTCACAGAACCCAAGAATGGACTAACAGTGACCAAAGGGAAAGGGACTGGGGAGGATGGGTGGAAAGGGAGGGATAAGGGGGAAAAAGGGTCACTACAATTAGCACACATAATGTAGGGGGTAGGGCACGGGGAAGACAGTATAACACACGGAAGACAAGTAGTGATTCTATAGCTTATTACTATGCTGATGGACAGTGACTGTAATGGGGTGTGTGGTGCGGACTTGATAATGGGGGGAGTCTAGTAACCATAATGTTGCTCATGTAATTGTACATTAATGATACCAAAATTAAATTAAAATGTAAAATAAAAAAAAAGGTTGCTCATGACAACAATGACAGCAAACATCGAAAAATTAGTGTCATCTCACCAAGCTCAACCCTCTCACTCATAAGGACTTCATTAATCTTTTAAAACATTAATTAAAAAAAATTTTCTTAATTGTAATTATACGTTGAGCAATATGTTAATATTTTTAATTACTTCTAATAAAATATTTTGAAAAAATGTGCCCTTGTTTTATCTATAGTATAGTAGAATTCACGTATGCGGTTGTTATCAAATCACTTTTTGAAAAAGTGGGCGCTGAGCCAAAAAAGGTTGGGAACCTATGCTCTAGATGGAAGTGCTCCTAATGCTAAATAACTGTCACCAGAGAAAATGAAACCACAGTAAAGCAAGTAGACCAAGCAAATACAAAATTAACCCAACTACTCACAAAGTCAGTCAAAGGATAAACAAAGAGTACAGAATATAACATCTAATATATAAAGAGTGGAGGAGGAAGAAGACAAGGAGAACAAAAAAAGAACCTTCAGAATGTGTTTGAAATAGTGCAATACGCAATTTAAGATAGACTATTAGATAGTAAGGAAGCTATCCTTGAACCTTTGGTAACCACAAGTCTAAAGCCTACAATGGCATTAAGGATGTATCTATTGATAATCACCCTAAATGTAAATGGACTGAATGCACTAATCAAAAGACAGAGTTGAAGAGTGGATAAAAATAGAAGACCCATCTATATACTGCCTACAAGCGACTCACTTCAAACCCAAAGACATACACAGAGACTAAAAGTGAAGGGATGGAAAAAGATACTTCATGCAAATAATAGGGAGAAAAAGGCAGAAGGATCAGTACTTATTTATATCAGACAGAATAGATTTTAAAACAAAGAAAGTAATAAGAGACAAACAAGGACATTATATTATGTAATGGTAAAGAGGTCAGTCCAACAAGAAGATATAACTATTATAAATGTCTATGCACCCAATATAGGAACACCTAAATATGTGAAACAAATACTAACGGAATTAAAGGGGGAAACAGCATGCAACGCACTCATCTTAGGAGACTTCAACACACCACTCACACCAAAAGACAGATCAGCCTGACAGAAAAATAAGTAAAGAGATGGAGGCACTGAACAACACATTAGAACCGATGAACCTAATATACGTCTACAGAACATTCCACCCAATAAAAGCAGGATACACATTCTTCTTAAGTGAACATAGAACGTTTTCCAGAATAGATCAAATACTAGGCCACAGAAAGAGCCTCAGTAAATTCACAAAGCTTGAAATTATGCCAACCAGCTTCTCAGACCACAAAGGTATGAAACCAGAATTAAATTCTGCAAAGAAAACAAAAAGACCCATAAGCACATGGAGGCATAACAACATGCTCTTAAATAATCAATGGATCAATGACCAAATTAAAACAGAGATCAAGGAATATATGGAGCCAAATGATAAAAAATCAACAGCCCCAAACCTGTGAGATACAGCAAAGGCACTTTTAAGAATAAAGTATATAGCAATATAGGCTTACCTCAAGAAACAAGAACAATCCCAAATGAACACTCTAAATTCACAATTAATGGAACTAGAAAAAGAAGAACAAATGAGGCCCCAAGTCAGGAGAAGGAGAGACATAATAAAGATCAGAACAGAAATAAATAAATTGAGAAGAATAAAACAATAGAAAGAATCAATGAAACCAGGAGCTGGTTCTTTCAGGAAATAAACAAAACAGATAAACCCCTAGACAGACCTGTCAAAAAAAGAGAGTGTTCACACATAAACAGACTCAGAAAGAAAAAAGGAAAAAACACTATGGACATCACTGAAATACAAAGAATTATTAGACAATATTATGAAATATTACATTCCAACAAACTGGATAACCAAGAAGAAATGGACAACTTTCTAGAAAAATACAACCTTCCAAGACTGATCAGGAAGAAACTCAAAATCTGAATAGACCAACTACCAGCAATGAAACTGAATTGGTAATCAAAAAACTACATAAGAACAAATTACCTGGACTAGATGGCTTCACTGCTGAATTTCACCAAACATTTAAAGAAGACCTAACACCCATCCTCCTTAAAGTTTTCCAAAAAGTAGAAGAGGAGGGAATAGTTCCAAACTCATTCTGTGAGGCCAGGATCACTCTAATACCAAAACAAGACAAACACACCAAAAAAAACAAAAATCACAGACTGATATCCCTGATGAACCTAGATGCAAAAATTCTCAATAAAATATTAGCAAAAAGAATTCAAAAATACACAAAAAAGATCACCCATATGATCAAGCAGGCATCCTTCCAGGGATGGTATGATGGTATGATATTTGAAAATCAATCAATATCACACACCATGTCGACAAAAAGGAGAAAAATCACACGATCATCTCAACACATGCTGAAAAAGCATTTGACAAAAATCAACATCCATTCATGATAAAAACTCTCAACACAATGGGTATACAGGTTAAGTACCACACATAATAAAGGCCATACACGACAAACCCACAGCCAACATCATACTTAACAGCAAAAAGCCAAAAGTCCTTCCTCTCAGATTGGGAACAAGAGAAGGATGCCCTCTCACCACTTTTATTCAACACAGTACTGGAGGTCCTAGCCACAGCAATCAGACAACACAAAGAAATAAAAGGCATCCAGATTGGTAAGGAAGAAGTTAAACTGTCACTGTCTGCAGATGACATGATACTGTATATAGAATCAACCAAAAACTGCTAGAGTAATAACTTAATTCAGTAAACTTGCAGGGTACGAAATACAGAAATCTGTTGCCTTCCTATATACTAACAATGAACTAGCAGAAAGAGAACTCAGGAAAACAATTCCATTTACAATTACATCAAAAAGAATAAAATAACTAGGAATAAACCTAAACAAGGAGGTGAAAGAACTATACTCTGAAAACCACGAGAAACTCATAACAGAAATTAAAGAAGACACCAATAAATGACTGGATAGAAAGAATTAATATTGTCAAAGTGGCCATCCTGCTGCCTAAAGCAATCTACAGATTCAATGCAATCCTTTCAAAATACCAACAGCATTCTTCAACAAACTAGAACAAATAGTTCTAAAATATATGTGAAACATAATTTTTCATCAGACATATAGAGAAGACATAATACCCATTCTCCTTAAAGTTCTCCAAAAAATACAAGAGGAGGGAATACTTCCCAACTCACTCTATGAAGCCAGCATTACTCTAATACCAAAACCAGGCAAAGACCCCACTAAAAGAAAATTAAGTATCAATATCCCTGATGAACAAAGATGCAAACATACTCAACAAATTTAACAAACCAAATTCAAAAATACATCAAGAGGATCACACACTATGATAAAGTGGGATTCATCTCAGGGACGCAAGGACGGTACAACATTCCAAACTCCATCAACATCATCCACCACATCAACAAAAAGAAGGACAAAAACCATATGATCATCTCCACAGATGCTGAGAAAATATTCAACAAAATTCAACATCCATTCATGATAAAAACGCTCAACAAAATGGGTACAGAGGGCAAGTACCTCAACATAATAAAGGCCATATATGACAAACCCACAGCCAACATCATACTGAACAGCGAGAAGCTGAAAGCTTTTCCTTTAAGATCGGGAACAAGACAGGGATGCCCACTCTCCCCATTGTTATTCAACATAGTTCTAGAGGTCCTAGCCATGGCAATTAGACAAAACAAAGAAATACAAGGCATCCAGATTGGTAAGGAAGAAGTCAAACTGTCACTATTTGCAGATAAGATGATACTGTACATAAAAAACCCGGAAGAATCCACTCCAAAACTACTAGAACTAACATCTGAATTCAGCAAAGTTGCAGGATACAAAATTAGCACACAGAAATCTGTTGCATTACGATACACTAACGGTAAACTAGCAGAAAGAGAAATCAGGAAAACAATGCCATTCACAACTGCATCAAAAAGAATAAAATACTTAGGAATAAACCTAACCAAGGAAGTGAAAACTTCCTGTACCCTGAAAACTATCAGACACTCTTAAGAAAAATTAGAGAGGACACTAACAAATGGAAACTCATCCCATGCTCTTGGCTAGGAAGAATTAATATTGTCCAAATGGCCATCCTGCCCAAAGCAATCTACAAATTCAATGCAATCCCTATCAAAATACCAATAGCATTCCTCAATGAATTAGTACAAATAGTTCTAAAATTCAGATAGAACCCCAAAAGACCCCGAATAGCCAAAGCAATCCTGAGAATGAAGAATAAAGCTGGGGAGATCTCGCTTAGCAACTTCAAGCTCTACTACAAATCCACAGTAATCAA
This sequence comes from Manis pentadactyla, assembly GCF_030020395.1. Lineage (NCBI taxonomy): Eukaryota > Metazoa > Chordata > Mammalia > Pholidota > Manidae > Manis > Manis pentadactyla. Next base: position 151,620,473 of record NC_080022.1, read on the forward strand.
AACAATTTGGTACTGGCACAAGAACAGACCTACAGACCAATGGAACAGGATAGCGAGTCCAGATATTAACCCAAACATATATGGTCAATTAATATACGATAAAGGAGCCATGTACATATGATGGGGAAACGACAGCCTCTTCAACAGCTGGTGTTGGCAAAACTGGACAGCGACATGTAAGAGAATGAAACTGGATCATTGTCTAACCCCATACATAGAAGTAAAATCGAAATGGATCAAAGACCTGAATGTAAGTCATGAAACCATAAAACTCTTAGAAAAAAAATAGGCAAAAATATCTTGGACATAAACATGAGCAACTTCTTCATGAACCTATGTCTCTGGGAAAGGGAAACAAAAGTAAAAATTAACAAGTGGGACTATATCAAGCTGAAAAGCTTCTCTACAGCAAAGGACACCATCAACAGAACAAAGAGGCATCCTACAGTATGGAAGAATATATTCATAAATAACAGATCCAATAAAGGGTGGCATCCAAAATGTATAAAGAACTCACGCACCTCAAGAAACAGAAAGCAAATAATCCAATTAAAAAATGGGCACATAATCTGAACAGACAGTTCTCCAAAGAAGAAATTCAGATGGTCAACAGACACATGAAAAGATGGTCCACACTGTTAATCATCAGAGAAATGCGAATTAAAACCACAATGAGATATCACCTCACACCAGTAAGGATCACCACCATCCAAAAGACAAACAACAACAGATGTTGGAGAGGACGTGGAGAAAGGGGAACCCCCCTACACCGCTGGTGGGAATGTAAATTAGTTCAACCATTGTGGAAAGCAGTATGGAGGTTCCTCAAAAAACTAAAAAGAGAAATACCATTTAACCCCGGAATTCCAGTCCTAGGAATTTACCCTAAGAATGCAGCAGCCCAGTTTGAAAAAGACATATGCACCCCTATGTTTACCGCAGCACTATTTGCAATAGCCAAGAAATGGAGGCAACCTAAGTGTCCATCAGTAGAGGAATGGATAAAGAAGAGGTGGTACATATACACAATGGAATATTATTCAGCCATAAGAAGAAAACAAATCCTACCATTTGCAACAACATGGATGGAGCTAGAGGGTATTATGCTCAGTTAAATAAGCCAGGCAGAAAAAGACAAGTATCAAATGATTTCACCCATCTGTGGAGTATAAGAACAAAGAAAAAAACTGAAGGAACAAAACAGCAGTAGGCGCACAGAACCCAAGAATGGACTAACAGTTACCAAAGGGAAAGGGACTGGGGAGGATGGATGGCAATGGAGGGATAAGGGGAAAAAAGGGGGGCATTACTATTAGCAGACATAATGTAGGGGGTGGGGGTCACGGGGAGAGCTGTAAAACACAGAGAACACAAGTAGTGATTCTACAGCATCTTACTACGCTGATGCACAGTGACTGTAATGGGGTATGTGGGGGGGACTTGATGATGGGGTAATCTCATAAACATAATGTTCCTCATGTAACTGTAGATTAATGATACCAAAATAAATAATATAAAAATAAATAAACTTAAAACAGAATCTCATTTGACCCAGTCATTCCATTCCTAGGAATTTACCCAAAGAAAACAAGACCCATGATTCAAAAAGACACATGAACATCTATGTTTATTCCAGCACTATTTACAATATCCAAGATATGAAAGCAACCTAAGTGTCCATCAGCAGATGAATGGATAAAGAAGGTGTGGTCCATATACAGAATGGAATATTATTCAGCCATAAGAAGCAAACAAATCCTACCATTTGCAACAACATGGGTGGAGCTAGAGGGTACTGTGCTCAGTGAAATAATCCAGGCGGAGAAAGACAAGCACCAAATGATTTCACTCATTTGTGGAGTGTAACAAAGCAAAACTGAAGGAAGGAAAACAGCAGCAGACTCAGACTCCAAGAAGGGACTAGCGGTTCCCAAAGGGAAGGGATTGGGGAGGGAGAGAGAAAGGGATTGAAAGGTAGTATAATTAACAATCACAATATAGGTCGGTCATGGGGAAGGCAGTACAGGACAGAGAAGACAAGTAATGACTCTGTAGCATCTTACTATGCTGACAGTGACTTCAACGCGGGGGTGGGGAAAGGTAAGGACTTGATAACATGGGTAGATGTTGAAACCACAGTACCGTTCAGGTGAAACCTTTTTAAGACTGTACATCCATGACCCCTTAATAAGTAAATAAATAAATAAAATATAGATGACAAGAAAATCTAGAAGTCATTCAGACTGTGTATTGACTATTACGGATTCCTACTTTTGTTAGGCTTGATAATGTGATTTTCTTTTAAGTCCTTATCTATTCAAGATACCAAGTTAAGGATTTAGTAGTGAAATGATATGAGTTCTGGAATGGGATTTGATTTAAAGTACTCCAGCTCCCTCAGAAACACCCCACAAAAAACAAAAACTCAAAGAAAGCACTGTGGGTACGATAAGTGAACCAAGACTGGCAAAATAGTGGTAACTGTTGAAGCTGAGCAATGAGTGTATGTTTGTTACACCATTTTATCTTGTATATTTTCTAAGATTTATATAAATATTGTATAAAGAAAATAAAGTTAAAAAGAACACTAAAAATTCCATTAATATCAGAAAAACAATTCCATTCACAATTGCATAGAAAAGAATAAAATACCTCGGAATAAACCTAACCAAGGAAGAGAAAGAGCTATACTTTGAGGACTACGAGACACTCACGAGAGAAAGAAGATACCAATAAATGTAAACACATCCCGTCCTCATGGATAGGAAAAATTAGTATTGTTTAAATGGCCATCCTGACTACAGCAATCTACACATTCAATGCAATGCCTATCAACATATCAACAACATTCTTCAATGAACTAGAGCAAATAGTTCTAAAATTCATATGGAACCACAAAAGATCCTGAATAGCCAAAGCAATCCTGAGAAGGAAGAATAGAGCTGGGGGGATTATGCTCCCCAACTTCAAGCTCTACTACAAGCCACAGTAATAATCAAGATAATTTGGTACTAGCACAAGAACAGAACAATAGACCAATGGAACAGATTAGAGAGCCCAGATATAAACCCAACCACATATGGTCAATTAATACACGATAAAGGCGCCATGGACATACAATGGGGAAATGATAGCTCCTTCAACAACTGGTGTTGGCAAACCTGGACAGCTACATGCAAGATAATGAAACTGGATTACTGTCTAACTCCATACACAAAAGTAAACTCGAACTGGGTTTACGACCTGAATGTAATGAAACCATAAACCTCTTAGAAGAAAACACAGGCAAAAATCTCCTTAATATAAACATGAGCAACCTCTTCCTGAACACATCTCCTCAAGCAAGGGAAACAACAGCAAAAAATGAACACATGGGACTACATCAAACTAAAAAGCTTCTGTACAGCAAAGGACACAATCAATAAAACAAAAAGGCATCCTACGGTATGGGAGAATATATTTGTAAATGCCATATCCGACAAGGGGTTAACATCCTAAACATATAAGGAACTCACACGCCTCAACGCCAAAAAGCAAATAACCCAATTAAAAAACGAACGGAAGATATGAAGAGACACTTCTCCAAGGAAGAAATTCAGATGGTAGACACATGAAAAGATGCTCCACATCACTAATCATCAGGGAAATGCAAATTAAAACCACAATGAGATATCACTGCACACCAGTAAGGACGGCCAGCTTCGAAAAGACCAAGAACAACAAATGCTGGTGAGGATGTGAAGAAAGGGGAACCCTCCCACATTGCTGGTGGGAATGCAAATTCGTTCAACCACTGTGGAAAGCAGTATGGAGGTTCCTCAAAAAACTAAATATAAATACTATTTGACCCGGGAATCCCACTCCTTGCAATTTACTCAAAGAATACAAGTTCTCAGGTTTAAAAACACATATGCACCCCTATGTTTATTGCAGCACTATTTACAACAGCCAAGAAATGGAAGCAACCTAAGTGTCCATCAGTAGATGAATGGATAAATTAGACACATGTTACATATACACAATGGAATACTATTCAGTGATAAGAAAGAAACAAATCTTACCATTTGAAACAACATGGATGGAGCTGGAGGATATTATGCTCAGTGAAATAAGCCAGGCAGAGAAAGACAAGTGCCAAATGATTTCCCTCATTTGTAGAATATAACAATGAAGTAAAACTGAAGGAACAAAACAGCAGCAGACTCACAGACTCCAAGGGACTAGCGGTTACCAAAGGGGAGGGGTGTGGGAGGGCAGATGGGGAGGGAGGGAGGGAGGGAGGGAGAAGGGGATTGAGGGGTATTATGTTTAGTACACATGGTGTGAGGGGTCATGGGGAAGACAATGTAGCACAGAGAAGGCAAATAGTGAATCTGTGACATCTTATACACTGATGGACAGTTACTGCAATGAGGTATGAGTGGGGACTTGATAACATGGGTAACTGTAGTAACCACATTGTATTTTTCATGTGAAACCTTCATAAGAGTGTATGCATATCAATAATACCTTAATAAAAGAAAAAATGTAGAAGAAAAAAAAGTCCGTAAATAAACAAATGTTTTTTAAAATACAAAACCCAAAAAGCCTAGATAGGTTTTGACAACACTTGAAGACAGAAGACAAACAATGAAGACTCAAACTCAGAGAATACACAAACAAAAACTAAGCAGCACAACACTAGTGATGCTCCTTATAATCACAGAGGAATCTGGAAGGATAATGGGAAAAACAGTACAGTATTTTCAACTGTGAAGTTTCAAGTAAAAAAAAAGAAGTCCAACAGTGAGTTACAGACAAGGGACTGGCAGAGAGGTAAACTTGGAAGAAATTCATATACACATCTCAGGTGAAATCAGCAGATGTGATGTGGTGACAAGAGTAGGGGGTCTAGAATAAGAGTACCAAGACCAAGTGGTACTCCAACAACTACGACTTGCATGATCTTGGGCAAGTGACAACAACTCTGAGACAGTTTGCTCACCAATAATATGATAAAAATGTTACCAAAACACGGTTTTACTTTAGAGGATCAAATGAAAACATGGTGTAAACTGTAAAACCTTCTATCTGGTATTGCTGTTTTTAGCAGATGAATTCTGCCAAGAGAATACAAAGACAAACACAGAAAGAGAAGGTTCAGAATGAACCTTGTGATACAAACAAGATTAATAATCAAGAAGGGAATGAACACAGAATTGCAAAGATTAAAGAGAGAAAAACAAGCTAAGGAAGATAACCTAGGGAAAAAAAGTGTCAAGGAAGCCAAGATGAGAAGTATGTAGACAGGGTGGGGCAAATATAAGTAAGCCCCAAATTAATAAAGCCAAAAGGGGAAGCGATTTCATATACATCTGGTAAGAAGTACATGAGATCTCTATAAAGGGCATTTATTCTCTGCAGATGTAAATTCTCTCATCTTGTGACACATACCATTTAAGGAGATGTCTGTCACACTGTTTATCAGAACCTTGAAATAAATACAAGGCAGAATAGGTGAACAAGGTACATATATTCCTTCACTGTAATGGAAAAGGAAGAGTATTATGAGAAGACAAAGTGAGTCAGATGAAAAGAGGTAAATGATCCAATAATTTCTACAAGTTAAAAACATGGTAAATCATTATTATGCATTCATTCCTAGTGGAAAATACAAGCAAATTAACATGAAAATGTTTCCCATTGTGAATTCATGGGACATTAACTGCACAGCTGTCAAAGCAAGAAGTTTTTTTAAAAATTGAGATTTTTCTAAATTAGACAACTATTTACCATCTCACCCCTACAGCTAACAAGTACTACGAGCAACACCCAACTGAAAAGCACTTCCCTTTCTTTCCCAAGTGATTTTAAAAGACTTACTGAAGGTAAGTATTTTTACACTTCTAGAAGAGGCAGAATAAGGTTTTACAATGTTGCTGTTATTTCATGTCAGAAGAATATCATTATTAACCTTATGCTGCAGAAGAGAGCTAGGTAATGTCAGGACTACTACAGACATGCCATTTACAGCAATATACCGCCCCTATTTATTTCAAAGGGGACTTTTCTGTGTTTGTGTTTCCTTTAAGAACAGAAAACAAGGACAAATGGACAGAAAGGTTATCTAAAAAGCCGAACCACATATGGTATTGTGAAGGTAAGAAATTAAAGGCTATTAGTCAGGTAAAGACCCTATATAAGAGATTGTTTCTTTTTAAATAGTTTAAATATTGGTTCTTACCTTGTGTTCTAGAAAGGGCTGCTCTGTTTGTTAGTTTAACTTTCCCTCTCCCAGGTGAAGATCAAAAGTTATCAGTAAATTCCTATCTATTATCAAAACTCAGAGCAAGACAAGGAGAGACACCTTAAAATCAAATGGTCGTATCTAGAGAATGTTAAATATGCCTGCCTACAAGGAAAAACACACTATTACTACAAGGCCTAATCCTTATGAAGCCTCAAATCCCCTATGGGTGAAAATCATAGCACTTACCCTAAAACCAAAGACTCAACTCAAATAAAGGCTAATGAAAGAAACTAAGTTTTTTTGGTATCGCCCTTTCCTTTTTGTCTATCCGTGCCCACAGTCTGTTTAAATAGATTTTAAATAGTCAACCCAAAATGTGGACTACGCTAATTTGTAAAGCAATAAATCCTGCACTCTGGCTACTCATTAACCACTTAAACCGCAGTGTATATTAGAGAATGGTAGGAGACACTCTTTAATGGAAGTGCAGTACTCTAATGCCTCTGGGATTAAATTCTACTTAGATTTAAGCCTTACTATGATTAATGAAGGAGACTGCAAAAGGATTCCAAGATTCCCACTATAAGAGTTTATTACAGTCATTCCTCCCAAACTAAAATTTAAAGATACCTTACGAGTTTCACGTTACCTGAGAACCTATTCATAACAGAATTTCCTTAATGAGATGATCAATTTAATTTGCTAGAACAGGCACAAGTAACTGAGAATCAATGTCCACAAAGAATGTAAGCTGCTTTTATAAAACAACCTGTAAATATTATTTCATTAACAGCTTTACAACATAAGGGAAGCAATATCTGATAACTTTCTCCATAAGCCCCAACCAAAGTTAAAGGCTAAAGACAGTTAAATGTACATATAGGAGTTCTTCCAAGTTTTCAACCCTGGGAAGATTTCTAGCCTCTTACTGGAGACCTAAGCAGCTTTCACATTTTATCAGTTTAGAAGGTCTGCACCACCACGAAAGCCACAATCCTATCTTCTCCCAGATTAGAACACAGAGGGGCCTCTGTCTGTCATTGTATGTGTGCTCACTGTATTCAGATGAAACCCTCAGGGCAGTCCAGCAGGTAGGCAAAATGCATGCAAGTTCTTTTCTACATTATAAAAACATGAAGAAAACCAACTCTGTCTAAACAGAGTCACTTCTCACTCTAATTCATCTACTTCACCTGCTTACCTCCCATGATGTATTGGCAAGTGTTTGCGATGGATTCCATGACTGCCTTCCACAAACGCATTAGGAGGTTTATGGTACACAGAGGCCAAAGAACCAATGTGGCAGATTAGTTCATCCAGTAGAGTTGGCTCAATAAGATCTGTCTCTTCAGAGATCAGTGGCTTCTCAGACAAGACTACTTCTTTGGCTGTGACTGACAGGATCCGTTGAGAGAAGGCGCCAATAAATACAGCCCCGGGCCTCGAAGGTCAGGATTATCAGAATCCTTGGGGAAGGCAAGGGAAAGAAGGCGTAAGTGGCATTTTTCTGCATACAGGAACCCAGACTGTTGCGTTTGTTATGAAGGCAATGCTGGAGAGATTTACATAGTTAGACTCAATATAGTTTTAATACAGTCATAATTCTGTAATCTCTAATATTTCAAGGAATTTAAATGTTAAGTGCAGTGGGTTAGTCCTAAGACTCAAATCCAAAGGGAAGTTGAGAAAAGGGAACTAAAGTTTAACCCAGTAAAAATTAACTGTCTGAGATGGTCTCGGGACATGAAAATAATTTTTTAACTCCTATAAATACTAGCAGGATTGTTCATGAAATATATCTCATATATATTTCATCCATACCTTTCTTCTTTATTAAAATATGCATTAAGTAGCTACTATGGTGACAATGGCTAGGTCCTGGAAATAAAGAAGTAACAGCACATAGCGCCTCACTTTAACAAGATCACAGATTCATCATCACAATGTTGTATGGGAGGGACTATTACCTAAAATAATAAAAATTGTTAAAGACAGCATGTAATTAAGTGCTTCCAAAAAGGGTGACACTTGAATTTAGTGGTCTTTTAAGTTAGTTTTAACATAATTTTACACATGCTAATGGCTTAAAACAAAATTAATCAATGCCACATCACAATTTAGAAGTGCATAATATAAGTTTTCCTCAATCATCCATCCTTCCCCATCTTAAATCCCTACCCCCCAGTCATATTAACAGTGTGGTATATATATTTTTCCAGACAACTCCCATGCATCAGTATATTTATTTCATACAAAACCAGTTTCATATGATATATGGTGCTTTGCAAGTTGCTTTCCATACTGGCACACAAAGGTGAAGTTTTCCACTGTATATGCAGTACTCTGTCATTACTTACTAATGGACATTCAGATTGCTGCCTCTTTCTTCCTCCTTCCATTTATCTATCTGTCTATTTTTGTAATCATTACAAAGTAGCAATAAATATTCTGCTATCTACTTCTCAGAATGTCTATATTTGTTTATGTACCAGTTGTTCCAGCAATAACATGTTATTAAAGGTAATACTAAGTCTCCATTTCACTTTCTGTGTTTAAAACACACATACAAAATTATTTTCTTTAAAGTAGGCCAACTTGAAAGCTTTTACACGAGTTTCTCATCAAGCAGATGAACTGGTTCCTAAGTTAGCCACTTAAGGCACTTATTCAGCTCAATACAAGTAGAGACCCGAATGTTTTTGACTACATTGTTTTAAACGGTTTTTCTTAGTTATGTATCAATCTGTACTCATAACACATTGCTGGCTAAAGACAAAGAAAAACACAAACAACACTGAGATACAGCAAGTTAACAGAGTATAAAAGTGGTAAATTTTATCTGGATAATCTTTATCTCATTATTTGCAATATTCTATTAGAAATATATATATGTGTGAAGTTCATGTCATATAAAAATGTTTAGAGTATTTGAAATGCCAGGGTTAAAGAAAAGTGGTAATATCCAATGTAGATGATTTTGTTTTGTTATTTTGGGGGAGCAGGATAATTTGCTTCTGAGGAAGTGTTTATAAATAGCAGCCTGAAACCTCTCACTTAGATTTCCATTGGGAAATAAAGCTTGAACATTATAAAACATGAACAAGCTGACTTTTTAAAAGAGCGTAACCCAAGTTTCTCAAAACATCAGGTCAGGAAAGCAATCCTTACCCTAGCTCTTGTTGAATATATAAATTAAAACATTAAACTTCATATTCAGTCCCCAAAGCACATCATTTAAAATTTGTAGACTAATTATGTTTTATTACACAATTAAAATAAACACTGCACATCACTAATCTGGGAAAATTCATTTGTCTTTATAGGCACGTACTATAGTTAAAGGAATTAAAGTTTATAATATAGTTTAATAATAATATACTGATCAAAATGAAATATTTTACTTCAATTTATTTCTCTCATATATTATGCACATATTTAACCAAATGGCAAAAAAAAAGAGAAAGTTCCTTTGGGAATTCACAAAATTATGTACTTCTTTGAAAAAAATTTATGAGTCTCTCACAAATTCAAAACACTGCAAAAGAGCAAGTTGCTAGAGACAGAATCACTGGATCAAAGATAGAAAAACACTTTAAGTCCTAAGCGACACTGACTAAAAAAATAGTCCTATGAGAAATGAGTACAAATTTTCCAAGACTAACGTCAAGAGCAGGCAAGGACCTCCTCCCCTGTTCAAACTGTTGTTCTGAGGGCTGATTCATCAGGCCAACTAAAAGCTGGCTTTCAGTCTCACTATTCATATGGAGGCCACAATCAGGGCCACAGGTCAAGACTTGTGACAAGGAAATGGAAACTTTTTATGAATTTAAGGTGCCATTACATCTTCAGTGACTCAAAAAATTTGGTTCTCCATCTTTCTATGTTGACAAATAGTAACTGCACTACAGGGGGTGAGGATTTAATAATATGGGTAACTGTTGAACCACGGTGTCATATATTTGAAATCAATATAAGATTGTACATCAATGGTATAAAAAAAGTATAGTTACATATTTTTTTAAAGTTTGGTTTTCAATCTACTGTACCGCTGACCCCAAAGGACTTTGTCAGGATCTTGAGAAAACAGTGTATTTCTAAACATTTAAGAGCTTCCAAAACAATTCTTACCAGGCAAGCTCTAAAACTGTAATTTGTAAGCTGTAATGTGCACCAACTTTAGTGAAAGTGCTTATAGTAGGCCCAAACCACAGAGATTCTGATTCATTCTGTCAGCAATGGGGCCCAGGAATTTGATTTTTAACAAGCAGCACAGGTGATTTTGATGATGGTAGTCTCACGTTCATAGAAAAACTAAGATGAAGACTTCTCTTCTGTGTACTTGCAAAGGTTAATTACTGAAGTCTGGTCACTTCTGCATGCATTGTTTACTAATTCCTCTTTAACTGTCAAAGCAAAAAGTATAAATTTTTGAAATGAAGCCACAGATTCAAGGGGTGGTTTTCTTTTCCTCTAGCTAATAGTATTTCTAAGCATACCACCATTTTATTTCAAATTAGAAGCACAAAGATTTCACATATACTTCACTGAATTCTCAGCGTAGGTACAGTTTTAACTCTATTAGATAGAAGGGTAGCAGTATGAAACGGAAATATGCTCAATCATGTCCCGAACCACTGAATGTGGCAGAAACAGAACTCTACCACCAAATTCAAATGAACATAATTCAGATTACACTGCCCTCAACTTAAATTGGCACTTACCAACTTCATTCAATTTGGTTTATTTCACAAACTTGAGAAAAAAAATCTCTGAAAAAACATCCAGTGGAAAAAACTTTTGCTCTTTTGTTCTAACTTCTCAGACCTCATTAATTGGATAGGAAAGGCAAGCCTAGACACGATACACATCCAAATATGAAATTATCATCCACAATGATCTTAAAATTACATGCTTCATTTATACACACTGGCTTACGCACAATAGTGCTTCAGGCAGGGAAGGCAGGGAATGTGTACTCTCAAAGTCATTCTTAAATCTTCAGACTGGAAAAGCAGCATAGTCTAGTGGATAAGGGCAGACTCTAGAGCCAGGCTACCTGGACTTGAGTCCTAGCTCCAGCCCATACTAACAGGGGTCTCTATGTCTTAGTTTTTCCTCAACTATAAAATAGAAATACTAACATTATCAATGCTTACTGAGATTAATATCTCAAGTGCTTATCAAAATGCCTGGTACACTGTAAGCAGTGTACAGATGAGTGTTGCTAATAAGATTCTATACTAGTCTTTGTACAGAAAGTCTAGAATCGAGAATGTCTGATGGTTTATTTATACCCTGCCAGTTCTAGAAGAGGATTTAGCAAAACATACAAAAATTCATCTTAGGCTAGAGAGCATAAATTGGAACTGGAGGCAGAAAAATATATGCCACAATAACCTACACATTTTTTACATAACATTTTTATTTGACTCTAAGGTTTCAAACAACTAATATAAAAAAGTAATCTCGTCAGATAAGCCATTCAGAGGCAATTAACTATATACACCAATGTATAGGAGAACCCAAAACTAGTTAGAAATTTCACGGGGCCTCATAACAAAGAAAATATATAATGGCATAAACAATGATTTTAACAGATCCAAACATGATAGTTTCTCATGGCAACCCTTACTACAAGATGATGGTATCAGTCTAATTCAGTAAAAGCAATTCTATTAAGGGTCAGATACAATACAGTCTAGATACACAGCTCTCTACTATTCTGGGTTGGTTCAGTGGTCAATTTCAATCATCTGTAAATACAAGTGTCCTTGTTAACCTTTAAGCAATATTCCCAAAACACTTTACCTCAGGCAAAATTTTGATAAATATTGGGAGTTAATAAGATTGAGTTTGAACTCTGATAAGAATTCAATATAGCTCTCCTATGCTACCTGTTAAATACGGGCCTTAATAGACAATGGAGATGGATGGAGATAGGGTCAAGAACTTGTGAATACAATGCAACCTACCAATGATACCTGCTTGATGATGAGATTATCCTTTATCTATTTAGATGTTAGCAGGGAGGGAACAAGGCCAAAATTCTCTCTAGAAAATTATTTTGAATTCATCTTAATAGAGACACAAATGCGTGATCAAGGGTCTGGAACAGGAAGTCTAGAATGCTCAATTCAGTAGGAAAAAGTAATACTAAGTAACCATTGCCTTGACGGTTATGGTAATTGCTTCAGGCAAAGGAAGATATCTGAAGGGCAATTTAAAAAATCACTTCAAAGACTTCTTACAAATAAATTGTAAAAGATATAAAATTAATAATAGGGACGACAGCTCAGAACTAGGCAAATGCTGTGAAAGGGTTTCAAATTTCAGTGGAAATGAAAGAGAAAAATGGTATATGGTCCATCTGGACCAGATTCCATGTGTAGACACATCTGAAGAGTTGACAGCCTGCTAAAGCCAGCCTGTTCTCCAATTTAATGAAGAACATCATTAAATCATGATGGATTGATGATCACTAACAGTTACCTGACCTCTAAGGCCAGTTGCCACATTCCTGAAAGCAGAGCCCATCCTGGGCAGGATGAAAAATACCAAGTAACTAAGGAAGCAGCAGCATGAGCACCTTGCACTCCACATGGCAGACAATGTGTGAAATCTCTGGCGTGGCACTTACCACCCCTACAATGGTTATTTTCATTTGAAAGCTAAAATTAAGACACCCAGAAGTAGGTACTGTGAGACTCAATGTCTTTTTTACATAATATGTCCTTTATTAACACTAGAGTCGAAACTCTATTCTCATGAATTATCATAGAAAGTGGAGTCGGTCTAATTCATTTAAAAGCCACATAATCAGTTATAATTCACTGGAATATGTGTAAGAGGCACTGTTTTTATATTTTAACAGGATCTAAAGACTGCACTCCTAATTAAAATCTCCTCAAATGAACCTTCTTTGGAAGAGCTTCATAATTTCTCACCATTTAACCAGACAAATCAACCTCATGTTTTTCTCCAGAATTCTTACCTGTGTTGCCAAACTCAAGACCTGTTGTACCAGCTCCTGTGTTTCTGATGGTTTCTTGAGAAACAACTTTACGATGGCAGTAAGCAGAGTGAGCTGCACCTAAGCAGATATAATTCAGTAGATAAAAATGAAGGCATTTGCATTATTTCACACTATCATTCCCAAGGTGGCATTTCCCCAACTATAAATTACAATGGGATCTTTCTGATTTTGCTTGAGACAAGGTTAAGATTCAGTCAGTATCAACAATGGCCATAGGTATTCAACAACTAAAAACTCATTATGCCTCCTATTCCCCCAATCGCATCCTTGGCATCAAAAATTGCTTATTTATTTCCTGCCCAGATAATCACCTGTATTTCTTTAAAGTACATGCTAACATCCTGATGGCAATGAAACTGGTTCCTAAGCAAGTCATTTATTATTTACTTCCACCAAAACAACAACTTTGGGGGAATAATCATCTGTTGTATTGGGGCATGAGTCAACACAGTAGAAGTATGCCAGATCATAGCTAATTAAGAGTGGGCTACTGAACCATGCAGGCACTGTCTTACATGTGGTCCTTTATAAATGCCTATTAAAATTGCTGTGGTGAACTACATACATGAATTTCAAATTGCAGTGAGTACAAATGCCAAGGAGAAAGGGTTAAATAATTTATCTGCTTCTCTGAGCCTGTGGCTCTTAGGTCAGGTCTCTCAATTTTGGTAAAGGAGAGAGAGAAGATGGGAAGGAGTCTAGCCATCCAGAGAACCTGTACAAACTAAACTTGCCAGCCCTCACCGAAGCCCCAGGTGAAACCCCTGCTGTAATGAGCCATAACGACTACTTCCAGGAATGGGTAATCATCTTCAGGTGACAGGAAATTAACAGGTGGTAGTTACCTGTTAAGCCACTACTGCTCTAAGTCAAAGTTGTGTGGTCTTGACCAGCAGCAGCACCCCGAACCTTGTAAGAAATGAAAATGCTTAGGCCCATCTCAGACATACCAAGTCAGAAACTGCAGGGGTGAGGCCCACCAACCTGTGCTTTAGTAAGCATTCTAGGTGGGGTTTTTTTTCTAGGTGTTTCTGCGGTTCATTAAAGTTTGGGAACCATGGTCTAAGTTAGGCAGATTTGTTCCACCAGAAATCAGCAATCAGCACAACTGAAAAAGGTCATCAATTTTGGCAAAAAAATGAACATACTATGCATATGTATATACACACACACACACACACACACACACACACATAAATGAACATTCTCTTTCTGTCTCTATACAGTTTACGTACATGTGTGTATTCATACATATATATGTATACTATATATACATATCAAGTCACACACATGCACACACATACAAAACTACCTAACCTTTACTTTCCCTGAAATCTTCCCCAAAAGATCTAGGACACAGGATACAGATCACTCACCTGGGTGCTTTCATCATGAAAACCCTCCAGAAAGCTCTCTAGTAACTCATCTGCATTGTCAATTCTTTCAGCATATTCTCCCACAATCCAAATCATTCCTGCTCGAGCATCTGGCTCATCCAGCGAGTCTAAGTTCTCACACAGAGTGGCGATGATACTTTCATACCTGATAAAACAAAATGGACTGTGGTTACTGAGGGCTAAACTGTGAACTGTACTTAACAGTGAGTTAAAGGCAAAACCACAGACAAGGTTCCCTAAACCAAACCATCAAACTATAAAAGCTTTCACAGTCAAAAGAATATAAAGACTTTAGGCCAGAAGATAATAAATGTCCTAAATTTCCCTTCAATTATGTTTTAATAATTAAACCATAAAATATTATAGAAAGCTCATCATATATTATTTTCAAAGGAAAAATTAACCTGTGATGTCACATGATACCACTTATATTTCTAACAATCTTTCTTATAACTAGATCGAAGAAGATTCCTGTCTAATTCCATTTTGCCTTCATGTAGAGGAACAGAAACCCCACTTTACTTTTAGGAAAATAGAGTTAGACAGCAGCATCCACACTACAAATAGTAATTCTGTCCCTTAATCCACCTATTTCTGCTTTTTATAGACATACTTATGTTCTTTCCTTCCAAGGTACCCCCACTAATGACATGTTTCTCCAAAGAAACAATTCAAATATTTATTTTAATTTTACAGATCTACAGCTCTCTTATACCATGTTGAATCTGTCTCCTTGCTAATTTGACTTAAAACATTGAATGACACTGTATAATAAATTAGAAGTAGACAACTGAATAGTTCATTTAACTGTTTGCCCTCCCTCCACTGATTAAACCAGGTTCTTGGTAGCTCTTCCTAAAACTGTCATAACATGCTAATCATAAACCAAAGTAGACACATTTCTCTACCAATCATATTGAGATATACATCTCTACCTTAATCACCAAGTTTAGAAGCCAACCCTCCTCTTTTCTAGAAGAGTGATAAAAATACATGGCCCCTTTCCCAAAAAAAAAAAAAAAAAATATATATATATATATATAATGCTTAATATACCACAACTTTGCTGTAATATTTTTCCTAATTACGAGTCTACCATAAGCTAACGTACTGCAAGTTCCTTCATTTAACACTGTCTTTAAGGACTAAAAAGAAGCTTCAAGCACAAGATCTCTCTAAGACTATAAGGCAAAATGAAATTTAGGATGCTTTCAAGACCTGCTCTTATTCCACTCTCTTAGATTTCTAAATACTTGCTTTCAAAATAAAAACTAAAATAGTATTTTCACTTCATAAACTAAGAGACCTCAATGTAAAAATTCTGTGGAGTGAAAATGTAGATTTTTTGCATAGCTTTATGGGAACAGCTATAATACTTCAAAAAAGGCTTGAGACTGAAAATCTATTGTTACATGTCCTATAATTTTCTACAAAGTACTAGGCAACATGTAAAGTGACCAGGGCAGATGTCACCTTCCTGGCTTTTACAGCACGATGGTCGTTTAATTTATCATCCAAACTGAGACATTTCTGAGAATGAAAAGACATAATCATTAATTATGTCTGGTAATTATACCCAGACAACCTAGACTATATGAGTATCTTAATATTAATAGTAACTTCACCACCAAAGAATCTCGTTTTCAATATATGCTAACCAACAGTACATGTTAAGACAGAGTTTCAATTCTTCTAAAAGTAATGAAGAATTTTTATTACTGAAAAATCAGGTTTTAATCCTGTGCCAATCACTTTATAGGTGATATTTAATAAAGTATCCTCTTAAGACCAGTTACATGATGTAAGAATAATTCTTACCTAGATAATTTCAAAGTGTCTTACTTAAAAATTTTCCTAAATTATCTGAGAAAGCAGGGCAGAAGTACTTCAACATACTTGTTGGGGTATTTGCGAAAAATGTCCCTGATGACAACAATCGCCTCTTGGACCACATAATTTACTTTGGTCTGGATGAGATCAAGCAATGTGCTCACACAGCGCTCTGCAGACTGCTGCAAAGAGGAACATATTAAATTAGTAGTCAGATGATTTTTCCAATAATGCAACCTCAACATTAAAACAAACAGGTGCATCAACCAAACCAGACTAAAAGACCAGGCACTTAATCTGAGCAACCTACACTCAAGGCTGAGCTAACTGATGGCGAGACACAGAAGTTCTAGATAAACCCCAAATTTTATTCATTACAAAGTATACTAACATATGAGTTAGTTTAAATGAAAATAATCATCTTGGATAGCCAGAAGAATAGAAATTAAAAGAAAGTATAAGTTAAGGTAGGAGTAAAGAATAAGGAAAGAATGAGGTCAGAGGTCTTTATCTGGAGTTCACGGATGAGTGCAGACAGCCTGAAGGTGTCTTTAAATAGAAATAAATGTACATATAAGCATATTCTCCAGGGAGAGAGTCCACAACTTTCATTATGTATTCAAAGTTATCTGAATCAAAAAGCTCTAAGGAAAATTTTCCATCTTTTGAACTATATAACTGAAAGTCTATGGCCCTAAATTGCAATTTACACAGCCTCTAGCACATCTAAAAAATGGAATTTAATCTACTCAGCTTTTATTACTGAGGGGAATTTGGGAGAATACAAATAACAAAATTAATCTATTAAAACTGTAAGTCATACAAGTAGTGACTGTGGCATCTTATTACACTGACGGACAGTGACTTCAATAGGGTATGGAGGGGATATAGTACTATGGGTGAATGTAGTAACCACAATGTTTTTCATGTGAAACCTTCATAAGAGTGTATACCAATGATACCTTAATAAAATAAATAAATAAATAAAACTGTAGGTCAGTTTTTAAAAGGAGAAAAGTTGCAGAAGAAAGATTCTAAACGAACCAATGACTGATTTATCATATATAACAATGTACTATGATGGATCACTCCATTACATGCCTCCATATAAGATGCTGTGTAAGCACACAGCATCACCTAAGAGGCATGGTTGTTAAAAACAGTAAACATGAGTACTACCAAGCGTCTAGATTTAATTATCCAAAGGGGATGGAGAAATGAGATAAATGACATCACTAAAATAAAACCAGCCAAATACAGACTGGGAAATTGTACAAGCCTAATGACTTGTTTCCTTCAATAAATGGCACCAAATAAGTGAAGACTTAAGAAATATAATAACCAAATACAATGTGTGGATATTATTTAGATTTTGATTTGAACAAGCTGACTACAAAAGACAATCAGGGAAACTGAAAATGGACTGCGTATTCAATGAGATTAAGAATTATTGTTAGTTGTTGGGTATGGGTAAGGTATTGTGACAATACTTTTTAAAGGACCTTATCTACTACATATACACATTGGACTACTCTATTAAGATCATATCTTGCATATGCATTAAAATACAATAGCACCCCACTCCCTTAAACAGGGAGGGAGAGGGAGAAGACATATTTGTTCAGATGCATGATGAGTACATGAGAACTGATTAATCAATTTTACATTACTGTATGCCTGAAATTTCTGTAATAAAATCTTTTAAAGGAACAATAACTTTTTTTTTATATCATTAATGTAGAATTACATGAGCAATGTTATGGTTATTAGACTCCCCCCATTATCAAGTCCCCACCACATACCCCATTACAGTCACGGATACCATAATAACTTCAACCACTCCAAGCCATTTAATGAAAACAAAATTGCAGCTGAGGCTATTTACACAAAGTCATATATAGGATGATTCTGTTGCATCATGAAATGACTCTGCCACCTTTTCTATATTCGCTATTTTTGGATTCTACTTAATTCATTTTCAGCAAGTAATTCCTGTGCTGTTATTACAACAGCAAAACAGGAAAATTAAATATAGAAGTTATGATGAATTATAAAGTATGTAGAATATAGGCTTCTGTAAGGTTTAAATTTTCACAAGTTAAATAATGCTAATAAGTGCTTAGCACAGGGCTTGATATAAAGCTAACATTTAGAGAGCCCTTAGTATCATTATTATAAATACAAACAAAAAACCATTTCCCATGATGCATTTAAAAAACATTTTAAGTCTGGGCTAATAATTTTTGAACAAACTGTCATCAAAATCATATTGCTTTTGATTTTGAAAAAAATTACCATTAAAGCAGGATGGCAGAGGAGCAAAATCAACATCTAATCACTGGAGATATGAAAAGCCCCAAAAACAAAGAAACATATACACACATATAAAATTTAGTATATGATTAAGATATTTCATAACAGTAAGAAAAGAATGATTTGTTCTGGGGTTTGATCCTCACATTCATATCTTTTAGCAAAATTATTTCTATTTTAATTATCAAAAACCTCTTTAAGTGTAAAAAAAAATCACTGCCATAAAACTGGAAAATAAAGGTGCCCCTAACTTTAAAGTGAAAAAGACTACTTTGTAGGGTGTGCCATGGAGATACCATTGAGAAAAAAACTGAGAACTCCCTACATAAACAAATGTAAACATCTGTGCATTAAGAAGTTAAATGAAATCCAAAGGAAAACAAATTGGGAAAATAACTGCTAAAAAAAGGAAGGGTTAATATCTTTAATAAAAAAGGATTTTAAATATGTTCATCTCAACTAGAAATCAAGGACTTGACTACAAGGATCCTCCTTACACCATTATTGGGAAAAAGAGCAGAACAACTTTACAGTCCTACAATAAGGGAAAGGCTAAATAAATTATGAAGCAATCACACATTTTGTCTATACCACTAAAACTGACACAAAATGTTATTGGTAACATGGGAAAATGTCCATGTATAATAAGTGAAAAAAGCAAACTACAAAAGTTAATAGCATTTGTAGGATGATTTCACTTTTGGAAAAAATACACCCATGCATGGAGAACTATATAAACCAAGGTTTAAAATCAAGCCTATATCATCTCTGGGAGATGGAACACGGATGGGGGTAAAGAGAAAGCAGTGTGTTCTATTTCGACTTGTCTTATTTTATCACCCTATGTAGTAAACACATATGACTTTCCTAATAGGAAAAAATGAAAATGTTGTTTATTTCTGACTTAAGGGATAAGACATAAATCAGTATCTTATCTTAATCTATACAAATAAGAAATAGTGAACACCAAAGAACAGAAAACGAAGAAGTAAGGAACTCCTGGTCTTAACTTAGTGCCTTAAATTATTTTAAATAAAATAATTTGATTTTATCTAGAAGATTAAGAACGGAGAGGGGTTTGCTTCTCTCCTTAAAGAAATAGGTATGCACTGTACATACATACAACTTTAACTTGTAAATCATATCTCCGTAAAGCTGGGGGTGGGGGAGTAAAACCCATTAAAAAAAAACAAAAAGGCAAAAGTTACTGGAATAAAAAAACAGTACTATGGGATTGCTTTTTCGGTATTATTTATTGACTCAACAGCATACTGCTTGATCTTTAACTTAAACAACTTAATGCATTTTCCTCACCTCAGTATACTTGCAGACACACCTGAACTTACAGTTATGATAAAAATATAACTCCAACTCTTAAAGACACATAAACTTTCCAATAGGCCTAGTTCTCTTAGCTAAGTACTAAATGAAAATTCCTTTTTTCTCATTTGTCATATCTCTGAAACCTACTGTGCATTTGAAAAAAAGAGAAAGAGGCCCTGAGAGAAAGCAGAAGCTCAGTTTAGAAGCTGTACAGCAAGTCTGTCACAGTTCTCTGGCTGGGTCGTGTCCCTCTATCCCAAGGCAATCATTGCCTATCCTTTCCCAACCACTGTGTTTGGGGGACTAGGTAACTCTTTCCAACTGGTAACTTTCATAATTGAAACAGTTCTACAAAAACTTTGCAGGCAAATCCAAGTAACCAAAGCTAACGGGGCACTAGAAAAAAGGCACGACTTTTGAAGGCTGATCTCAACTTTCCAGAGAAAATTCATTCTTCACATACTTTCATTTTCCCACCACGGAGCCCTGAGTCATAGGAAGAAGTGAAAGCCATCAAAAGCTTATCTCTTCTGGATCAAAAAGACCTGAATGTAAGTCATGAAACCATAAAACTTTCAGAAGAAAACTTAGGCAAAAATCTCTTAGATATAAACATCAGCAACTTTTTCCTGAACACATCTCCTCAGTCAAGGGAAACAAAATAAAAAATGAACAAATGGGACTACATCAAACTAAAAGACTTCTGTACAGCAAACGGTACCATCAGCAGAACAAAAAGGCATCCTATAGTATGGGAGAATATACTTGTAAGCAATTATTCAATAAGGGATTAACATCCAAAAAGAAATTATACGCCCCCAACACCCAAAAAACAAGTAACTCAATTAAGAAAAGTAGAGAGGATATGAACAGACAGTTCTCCAAAGAAATTCAAATGGCCAACAGTCACACGAAAAGATGCTCCACATCGCTAATCATCAGTGAAATGGCAAATTAAAACCACAATGAGATACCACCTCCCACCCATTAGAATGGCTACTATCTAAAAGACAAGGAACAGCAAATGCTGGTGAGGATGCAGAGAAAGGGGAACCCTCCTACACTGTTGGTGGGAATGCAAATGGATACAACCACTGGAAAGCAGTTTGGAAGTTCCTTAAAAAACTAAAAATAGAAAAACCATTTGACCCAGGAATTCCACTTCTAGGAATTTACCCAAAGAAAACAAGATCCTGGATTCAAAAGGAGATATGCACCCCTATGTTTTTTGCCATACTATTTGCTATAGCCAAGATATGGAAGCAACCTAAGTGTTCATCAAAAGATGAATGGATAAAGAAGATGTGGTACATACACAATGGATTATTATTCAGACATAAAAAGAAAAATCCTACCATTTGCAACGACATGAATGGAGCTAGAGGGTATTACGCTCCGTTAAATAAGCCAGGTGGAGAAAGACAAATACCAAATGATTTCACTCATTTGTGGAGTATAAAAACAAAGCAAAACAGAAGGAACAAAATAGCAATAGGCTCATACACACCGAGAAGGGAATAGTGGTTAGCAAGGGTAAGAGGTTGGGGCGGGGGGCAGAGATTAGGGGCACAATAATTCACAATCACAATATAGGTTTGTCACTGGCTAGTAGTACAGCACGGAAAGTAGTTCATGATGCTGAAACATCTTACTATGTTGGTGGACAGTGACTGCACCGGACGGGGTGAGGACTTAATAATGTAAATAAATGTTCAACCACGGTGCTGTGTATTTGAAACCAAAATAAAATGGTGTATCAATGATACTTTAATAAAAAATTAAGAAAAGCTTATCTCTTCCACATTATGACAACTTTTCCATTAGTGACAATCATGGCACCAATGGCCTCCAGGAATATAAATGTTTTGAAAACAATTTCCATCATGAGGCCATCATTTCCAATACATGAGGCCATCGTTAATTCCAGGGGTAGAAAAATCTCTTTAACTTTGGATATAATCTTGTACAACTCTTTACAACTTTATCAGAGATCAGTAAGACAATGACAGTGTGGCAGTGAAAAGCAAAAAGAAACTCTTAAGCTACCACAATTCTTTTGAAAACTATCTACCTTAAGTAGGTGGTTATACCTCAGTAAGAAAAAGAAAAAAGACAGGTAAGTATGTGAAGTGTGGTAATAAAAAAAAAGATGTAACAGACTTTCCCATTTCTGAAATGGAGTGACAGAACTGTATTAAGAATCTGAAGCAACTGAGAAGAACCAGGAGGAGAGAGGATTAATTAACTCCTTGCTGTAACAGCTAGTTTACTAAATGATGTATCAGTGGTTAACTAATGAAGAATCACTGAGTTGAATAAAAACAAGGAAGGGCAATTAGGAACTGGGCTTTCATAGAAGCTTCTTTGACACAGGATGTTTCCTTTTTTTCTCATGAAGTCCTGGCTGGACATACTGCACAAATTAGTTTAGGATCCTTGAGAAATCACATGGTCCAACACTGAATCTAAGCAGAACTGCACACAGTCAAGGAGTAAGAACAAATACAGAGTTCTGAATCTACCAATCACAGTGAATAGAGGCCATCAATATTTTCAACAAATTTCTGAATGAGGAAAAACAAGTGGAGGACTGGTGACTGATGAAGCAGGGCAATGCAAGTTGTAGCTCATATACCTACTGGAAGGCTGCAACCAAGCTAGAAACCAATCGGCCCTGTAAGACCACAGAGAGGCTCCAGGACTACCAAGATCAACTCCCTGCCCTAAAGCAGAAAACCTGCGAATACAAAGTGTTACCTACAGGTGCACAGAAATCCTAGTGAACTTTCTGTCATCTCATTCTTAATATAAATGGGCTGCAATTTACTATATGCATGGTAAACACCTTAATTGAAAAGCTATATATATACACAAGAAAACGTCACCCATATAATACCCCAGATGATTCAATTCAAACTGCAGAAACAAACAACAATTCATATCCCAGACTGAGAACCTACTACAACCACAAAAAAAGGGATCACTACAAAAACGTACCAATGACAAGAAACAGCAATGAAGAGAGGCTGTATGGAATGATGGCTGTGCAGAGGCCAAGAAAGCAATCAGCCAGACTGGAAGAAGAGAGAGGACAGAGGACTAGAAGCTCAAAGGGACTAGGACAAAATGTTTATACAGATTTGATATAAGCTTGAAAAGCTGGTTGAAGATAGGGTTAGAATGAAGACACACAATTCAAGAAAAAGAGGCCATCATAAAACTTGAGAAAAAGAAGTCTGTGTAAGAAAATAACTATTATGTGTACTGTGGTGACTCTACATATTTACAGTCACAGTATGCATACTGTTTTGCAGGACTACAGTTGACAGAACAAGAGATATAGGTGTATTATCTCAATTTATAAGGATAATCAATAAAGGAACATAAATTTCATGGTATAACTATACCAGAGAATAGGAGGGTAGAAGTAGGAATGGTAGGATATATGAACTAAGTTGCTTACGTCATAGCAGAAAGTTAATAGACAATGTCTATAATTGGTAAATCAAAAAGTAAAACACAAACATATTAGAGATACAGAAATAATCAAAACAACTAAAATGAGAAACAGTCAAAATGATTCTCTCTGGCAGGGGAGGGACCAGGGACACCTGCTTTTTACTAAAAGTTCTTTAATATTTTAACTATGTCCTTTATTCCTTTAATAAACTTTAAAAATGTATTTTAAAGAAAGGAGTGAATACTCAGAATCCCCTGAAGTGATCAGAGCTACCACCAGACACTTGCCTCCACCTTGATGGCGCACCTCCCAATGGCCCGCACAGCTTTGCGAACAAAGTCAACATCCACCTCTGTGGCATACTCCTTCAGTTCTGCTAGAACCTGGTAAAAATCCAGAAGTGGACAATGACTAAGCATTTTCAAACAGCAATTTCATGGTCTACCTTTTTCTGAAAGCCAGACCTTAAGATCTAAGTCACTATAAATAATTTGAGTCTGCTTTAGATCCCACCTGAGCAATGTTGGCTTGGGATGCCAAGTGAATCATTATGTCCAACTTCTCTAGTTTAACATAGATAGGGTCATTGTACTTCACAAAGAAGACTTTGATTTCCTGCTTCAAGATTTCAGGCCTGTGGAATGAAGAAACCCGAGATAAGAAAAGTGAGACATATATTGATATATCCTACTAAGTCTGTATTGATACCTAAGCTGTGCCTCTCTGCTCCCTATCCACTCGCCCCAGGGAAAAACCCACAAACTTCCTCTACATCCCTTTAACTGTCTATTTGGCAGACTATTTTAGCCTTTTTAATGGTCAGGATATATACTGCCAAAAAGAATTGCTGGGAGAATGACAATCTGCCTCCAGATAATGGCCTGCTCCATATTAAGCAGGCAGTAGCTAGGATACCATTAAGAGGCCCTCAGAAAACAAACCCAACTGGAGAGCAACACCAAGCATTTATTACAGGAACACTCTGAAATCAATGCCCTGCTGACTCTGAGCAAGTTGCTCGGCCACACATTTTCATTTCCATACATTAAACACAGCTTAACAATTGCCTCTTTATATATCGATATTCAGTTTAATTCAAAATGATAAACACTTAAATCATCACTAGTTCATTTTTTCCCAACCTTTTCTGGACAATTAGGTTGATGTTCCTCAGGGCGACGTACTGCACCTCTGGCTCCCCAGACAGTAAAGTGACAAGTGGAGGGGCCAACTTCTTCAGCAGCATATTGTAGTAGTCAGAGTCCTTAGGTAATAACTCTAGAAATTTCATTAGGACTTTTACTGCTGAAAGCACCACTGCTGAGTTGGCATGAGATAGTCGGGGAGCTACCCGCTCACAGATGCTGAGGGCAGAAAAGGAAGATTAACAGCTTGAGTTATAATTTCTGTGCTTAATCCAGTCTATAATGTGTCAGAGTTCCATGGCCCAAGTATAGGAACTTAAAGAATCAATTAGATAAGTCAAAGTTCCAAGCATAGGTAATAAAACTGGGATCCAATACTGCAAAGCCAGCAAACTACAGGCAGAGCATGTACAGTGGTAGACTTTAGGAAATCAACAATAAGGGATATTCAAACTGGAAGGAAACTGGCTACTAAACCAAACACTTGAAGCTCACACTATTTACCTTCCTTTTCAGAGTTCTGTGTCCCCTTATTATGTAAGAGCTCCCTGCCTCACAGCCTATTTCTCCTCAACATACAGGAAGTCAAATTAAGCATTCTGAGTATTATTTCATAGTGAGAGATACCATCCAAGTGTGGCTGAAGGTTTCATTGTAAGATGCAGGAAGAAGTGGGTTGACAGAGAAAACTACCCAACTGCTTGTCTTCAGAATAAGAGAATCTTTCAAAGGGTTTTTGTTTGTTTTTTTAACAGAAGCACTGAAATATTCTCTCAACCTTTTCTCCTTGTCTTAGCTCCTGCCACGTACACTTACATGCCTTACGAAATCTTGAATACTGAGTTATCTTTCGAGCGTTCTTCAGAAATTAATCTTTTATAGCTCTTATGCAACATGAGCAGCTAGTTACCTATATTCAGTTAAGGATACAAGATAAACTGTTTCTCTCCTTTCCTCCTAGATCTACTTGACTAAATTCCTTGACCTCCTTCAGGTCTTTATACAAATGCCACCTGCTCAGGAAGGCCTTCCCTGACTAGTCCCAAGTGGCCAGTATCGCTTAGATCTTTCCCTGCTTTACCTTTCTTCTTAGCACTTATCATCATCTGACATATTACGTATTCTACTATATATACATATAATATGTACTTCTGTCCCCATCCCTCAGAATAAGTGTTCCAGGAGGGCTACAATTTCTGCCCATCCACTTCTATATCCTCAGGGCCTAGAAGAGCATGGACTCAAAAAATATTTGCTGAGTAATTAAGTGTGAGATGTCAATGACCAACAGAAAATAAAATTTTATCATCGTAAAGTTCTTTCCAGAAGATACTTGTACTTTCAATGAGTGAAAGGATCTATCAAGGTAAACTTTAGTGAAGTCCAGAGGGAACAATTTCCCAGACAAGTGAAGAGCACTTACGTTATAGTAGCTTGAGCTTCAGCCAGGCAAGGAAGGTTCTTATCTACCATAATTAAAATATGTCAGCTTTAATACAAAGCCAATATTTCTTCAGAAGTACTTTGCCTACTACAATGCCTATATACATAAAATGCTCATAAAAATTGGTGAAGATTCCAACTCTGTAAACTAAAATGTGAGTATGTGTATATGAAATTTAGTAGGAGTTCATTTCTGATAGAGAAAATTTGTAACATGAAAGGAGCAAAGGGCTGAGAACAATCCAGGTGTACCTTTAAAAATCTTCTCTAAATTCAGAGTGCTTTGATTTCTGTATCTATTGTAATACTTTAAATATAGAAATTTTTTGTGTGTGTGGTGCAAACACACTTTACCTAGTACTAAATTACAGGTATAGCTCAGATCAATTAATTCCTATCAAGCCACTTACTATGTACCTGACAGAGTGAAAGTTTGTCACTACAATGAGACACTCAGAAACCGTTGTTTGTCAAATGGCCAGGAACCGCTGTATGGAGATGTGAGACCACGATGAGGCAGATTTTAGGAGAAATCAACTGTACTGCTCACATAAGAAATGAAAAACACACACTGCTTAAGAAAAGCTATTTTTTCATGGTTTACTCCACCACCTAAAATGTTCCTAAATTGAATGAGAAAGTACCACGAGGACAGCAGTATCTATCCCATAAGCCACTGATCTTCCTCAACATAACAGACCCTTATTCTCATACAGACACTAGAACTTGTTCAATCAGACAAGACTCCCAGACACCATGCAGGCAAACAGACTGACCTCTGAGCCTCCCGGTCATCTTTAGGGTTGTAATTAGACAGGCAGTCCAGGATGAAAATCTGGCCCCATTCGGTGCACTCATTCAGGGCTGTCAGCAGCTTATTAATGTTCTGTGGGTTCAGATCAAGTAAGTTGCTATTTGGGTGAGATTCACTGATTTCAGATAATGCTGCTACAGCATTAGCCACCACCTGGGAAAGAAGCAGGTAAGACTTTGATTTACCAAAAACAGTACATCTACAGACAAATACTTAACCTTCTCTAACTCACTTTATAGATATCAAGTCATTACTATTCCTGAACATTTCCACAGGCAGCATAAACAGATAAAACTGCTTTCAAAACATACAAGCACACCTTAGCTCAGTGACTGCACCAAGGTGAACACTGAAATAAACTGAGTCGAATGAATTTTTTGGTTTCTCAGTGCATATAAAAGTTATGTTACATATACTGCAGTTTATTAAGTGTAGCATAGCATTAAAAAAATGTGTATGTCTTAATTAAAAAATACTTTATTGTTAAAAAATATTCTAACCACATCTAAGCTTTTGGCAAGTTTGTCACAGATCACCATAACAAATATAATAATAATGAAAAAGTTTGAAATATTGCAAGAATTGCCAAACATGACAACAGAGACATAAAGTGAGCAAATGGTGTTGGACAAATGGTGCTGAAAGACTTGCTTGATGCAGGATTGCCACAAACCTTCAATCTCTGTGAAATTCAGTTTCCTCATCTGAAAACTGGGAATAATTTAATCCAAACATCGATTTTAGTTTGAAGATAAAATCAGATGACATATGTATAAGCGCATCTACAAAGCCTTGTGCAAATTTAAGGTGATAATAACAGCATAATTAATTAAGGGTAAGTTGAAATTTTTTACATTCACACCTCAAACTGGGATGCCTTTTGTAATCAATAGCATGTAAGTTTAATAGGAAGTATTTTTCTTTCCAGGTACCACAGAAAATATCAATGCATCTTACAATCACTGGCATCTTAGAATCAGTGATTATGGTATCTCAACTGTATCCTCCTTTCAGGAAGTACAATAAATGAAAAATTGCTACCAAATTTAAAAACTATACTTGTATCCTGACTTACAGATCTAGGAATCCACATAAGCTGCAAAATAAACAAAATGAAATGAAAACAAATTTTAAGTTTTCCCAAAATTATAGGTTTTTAATATAACTGACAAATCTACAACCAATCAATGTTTAACTTAAAAACTCCAACAACACCTAAAAATAAAACAACAGAAAAACTACACAACGGTCCTGTACAAGTCAATTTAAAACCATGTTTGCTGTGAGGCTCCCAGTTGTTACTAAAAATAGCAAGGTAAGGCTAAATATAAATATTCTTAAGTACAAATGAGACATGAGGGGAGAGAGCAGCTTCAGTAATTACTTACATATATCAAAGACACTCTCTGCCAGTGTATTCATTGTATTTATTTATTTTTTAAAGAAGAAATAAAAACCCATCTTCTCAAAAAAAAAAAATTCTCAAAAATGTCAGCTCATTGTAGTTCTTGCTAAAGTCCCTTGTAAAAAGCTTGAGAAACTAAGAGTTGTGTGATTATCCTTTTGCTGGAAAGAAAAGAAAGATATTGGCCACAATTTAACTATTTGAATACCCGTATTATCTAGGTAGCCGGCGGTTTATTCTAGCATGTTTTTACCTAGAAAGTAAGTGTCGAGAGAATATGACTTTTTAGCTGAATAATACATTTATAGCAATATCCATTATTGTGTGAATGATAATGCCACAAATAGAATCATCTTTAGCTATAATTTTATGATCACAACAAAAATTGCAAGATGAGAAATCAACGACTTGTGGTAAATATGGTTATGGATACAGTATTTTTGTTATTAAGACAAATTGGGAAGAAACAACTAGTCCACCTATGACATGGTAGCATATATGAAGTTGTTTTCTGACTTAATTTTTATTTGCTGACTCCGCCATCAAGATGGCATTTAGTGAAAACTAAAGGCATAAAGAGTGAAAGAATAATCCCCTCCATCATTTCAGTGCTTTACACGCAGGAAAAAGGTTATTTTATTTCCCATGCATGATACACTTGATAGATTCAATTACAGGATAAAGGATCAAAATGTCATACAGGAAGACCAAATATTGTTTTCATCTATTGCTGCCAACATATGCCCAGTCTTGGTAACCAGTTGTCCAAAATAAAACATCCTACCACATTTACTATTGCTGCCAGCCAAAACCTTTAATGGTGTTTTTTTTTTAAGTTAAACATAAGGTCTATTAATAGGAGACATAGAAGAAAAAGTGAAAATTGGGGTAATTAAAAAAAGCAGTGGCTGAAAGGAATGAAGCATTAGAATCCCTCTGTTAGTATCACAGGCAACTGGAAATTAAACCAAGTATATAATGCAGCTAATAAAGCATATGTTCTGGTGGTAAAACAGGCGATTTCTGCTTATTATCACATTAAAACAAGAAAGGGAATAGGGAAATGTAAGTCTAATGAAAAGATCCAGAGAAACCAGATTACAAGATCATGTTTAGAAAAGCCTTCACTGAGAAAAGGAGATCACTGCCAAATGGTCACTGAGCCAATGATCTACCAGAAAGATGTACCCCCCCCCCAATAACAAAGCTCTACCTTCTCCCTTTCATCTCCACATCTTCACATTCAGGCTGTTACATTTTCAGAAATGTACCAAAGCAGGCTCATAAGAGACTGCTTAGAGTTCTCCTGGTCAATAAGCCATGTTTCTCTCAGTCTTTCCTGGAAACTTAAAATAAGCCAGTTACACTGAATTTTAAGTAGAAAAAGAAAGAAACTGACTTCAAGACAGCAACTGGATGGCTAACTAGGGTATACAGGATGATTCAATTGTCAATGTTTATACTCTGTTTCTCCAGATTTTTGTACTATATCCTAGTACCTATATTGTTGATTTTCTTTTTATATTGCCAATTTAAAAAAATAAACTTTAAAATTAAAATTGAAACTTAAGATTTACTTCCTCTTCCTAGAAAGCCTCCAAAAAATAAATCAGTATCACAAAGAACAAATCAAACCCTTGCAGTAACTGCCTTGATACCATATATTAAAACAAAGTTCTCTCTTTTACTTGAACCATCACTCTGAATTTGAACTGTAACTAACACATGTTAGTATTTTTCCCCCTAGAAAATTGCCATTTTTCTTAGGAAATACTAAAAGAACATGAAGACAACAGTGAAAAACTAGACTTCCCAAGAAAGAAAGGGTTTCTAAAGCAAGTTTTGCTTTAAAAATGGATTTTCAAATAGGTTTTCTTAAGTGAGTTTCTTCAGTACATTGGTCGATTTATAAAAAGTTGGCATCTAGGCTACAAAAGAACACATCCATAGAGTAAAAATAATATTTTATATTTCATCTTGCCAGAAGATACATATAAAATCACACTCAAAACTAGACAAATCTTTCTCTGCCTTAACTAGACTTCTCTTCAATTTAGTACTTCTATGAACCCTTGGAGCCTGCTGAATGTCCTTTAAAGTAAGCAATTTGCATTCTGACCTATACTTAATAGAATGAGTTGTACAAAAAGACAATGATAGCTAAAGTTTATTGAAGACTTACTGTGCACCATTCATGCTCACAGCAACTCTGATGTAGCTGCTATCAAAATCCACTTATTACAGATAAAGAAAACAGGTTTTAAAAATTAATTTATAAATGGGGTTAGAGAAATTCTGTGACTTGCTTACTCAATATAGCCAGAAAGGGGTAGTGCTTAAATATGAACTCTAGGCCTATATCTGATACCACAGTCTAACTAGTACTCTAGAGACAGAGTACTAATCACTCTAAGCAAGTTCCAAGAGCTGTGACCTGCAATGGGGGGGAAGGGAAAGAAAAATAAAAGTTGGGGGAGATATATCAAAATATTATTCCAGGCAAAGGTGACATGCAGATTTACATGGAGAGGAAAATGTATTCTTCTACTTCATATATTTCAGAGATAATCATATCCTGGCAGCATTTGAAAGAGGCAAGATTTACTCTCCAGTTACAAAATCTTATTTATAGCTACCCCTACCTTAGATGCAGGACATGAATTTGACTTTTCTTTTTTTAAAGGAGCAAGCTGGAGCAGCAGGGGTATGGTTAGAATAAAAGTGATCCTGTAAAAAAGAACCCCAGAGGAAATCCAGGTACACAGTGGAAGTGGAGTATCAGAGACAGAAGCTCCTTTATGAGAAATCTCTCACACACTTGCCTGTTCCTTTCAATGGTTTTCATCCTGCACTCCTTCCACTTATTTTCACAGCTTCAGAACCCAAGATAGCACTTTCCAAAACAGTGCCTTCCTCCTATTAACTAAATTACTTTTTAGAGAATTTTCAATTCTAAGCAATGACCTTCAAGGTCACACAATCAGCTTTCCAGTTCAATTTGCAACTCTTTCGGCTGGGTGCCCCTGAAGACCTGAATACGCTGAAAGCTGTAGAATAACTGACCAGAACTATTATGATTAAATAAATAGGTGGTTTACATATTTTTTATCCTTCTAAAAATCAGCAACAGTTTGCGATCTCACTTTCTCCTTCATGGAGTTTGCCTCAAAGGACATGTTAAAGCATGGGGCTTTAACATATATTTGGTCTAAGAATGTTTCAGTCATTGTCCTCTCCTTAAGGACACAGAGACAATGCAGTACCAGTTAACTCTCCCCCTCAAACAAGTAACACTTACAGCTCAGGCTTTAATCTAAGACACTGTCCAGAATGCTAACAGGTAACATATCAACTATAATACATTCTACACTGTTGGATTTTTTTTCCCATCTTCTTCCCTGGAATTAGGAAGTTGACTCAACATCTACTTAGCTGATCTCATTATGGCAAGAAACTTTGAATACATGGTAACAAGAAGCGATTTTCAAAGTAGACTCAAAAAAATTCACTACTTACATGGTTTAAGATGTGGTAAGAAAAAAACAGAAATATTCTCAAAGCCAAAACACTACAAATAAGTACCTACAAATGGACAAAAGGCACTCTTAAGAATCAAGGAGTTACTTGACTCACTGACCCTAAAATCACACTAAAGAATGCTGCAACATGTACAAAACAACACAAGTTATTTTCCTAACGCTTACAATCATCCTTTCGACAGTAAAATAATCCTTCTCCAATTTAGAGCCTTGAAATTATCTAAAAGGGGACACTAAGAAATGATAAGCCATGATCTTTGGTACATTACTGAATTAATGTGTACAACAGACCTAGTTTTCAGGAAGTTGTGATGAAAACTGCCTTAAAGGTACATCCTTGAACACTTACTTTTTAAAAGTAATTGAGAATGACGCAGTAATATTGTAAAGAGATGTAACTTCATTTATGGGCAAGCTGCCCTCAGTGTTACCCTAAAAAAACTATGTCTGGCCTTAAATAACATACACAAAAGAATTAGGTTATCTGTAAAAATATCCACTTGCCATTGAAAGATTAACCCTTCTAAACTCATTAACATCTAGCACCATGCTCACTGTACAATATAGATTATAAATGTTTGTTATTTTTATTAAGGGCTTATCAAATTACCTCTATATGAGGTCCAGTATTAAGTTCTCTGCAAACTTAATATCCTTGAATGCTCACAACAATTGCATAATAGAAGCATTGTTTACAATTCCCAATTTGGAAATGAGGATACTGAGAAGTTTAGAAAGACCACACAGCTAACATCCGGCAAAACCAGGATACAAATCCTAGTCTGTTTGGTTCCAGAGCCTAAATTTTAACCACTATGGAGTGGTTAAAAAATTTCAGTTACAAAGCACTTTTCTGTTTTTGAGATACTTTCATATAGAGTCAACTGTTTATAAAAAGAAGTGATTAAATACATTTTGGTATCCTGGATTGAATCCTAGAATAGAAAAAGACATTTGTGTTGAAACAGGTAAAATTCAAATAGCCTATACATTACTTAATAGTAATGTACCAATGTTAATTTCTTAGTTTTGATAAATGTGACATGATCACGTAAGATGGTAACAGTTAACAGTAAGTGAAATTGAATGAAAGGCCTACGGGAACCTGCTGTACTGTCTTTGCAACTTTTCTATAAATCTAAACTTATTCTCCCCCAAATGAGCTAAGACAAAAAAAAAACACCTAAGTTCGTAATAATATAAATAAACTGATGTTTTTTAAAAAATGAGAATACACAGAAAAAGATTTCTATAAGTTTTAGTATAAAGGAAAATAGAAATGACTTGCTTCCTCTCTAAGTAGAGACCGAAAAGCACTCAGATGAACCAGTGGGAAATTCAAGAGCTGGTAATTGGACTTAAATCAAAGTAGCCTCCAAGGATTCCACTTACACAACAACTCCAATCCTGCAGAAATTAACAGTGGCTCCTCTTTTAGTACGAAATATAACATTACTCACTTAGGGGATCCAGACACAGACTGAACGTACTACCTCCTACATTACTCCTGTCAATTGCCGACCACACACTGACACTCTCATGCATGACGAAAATTCTACCAGCTCTGGGACTTCTTTATGGACATTTGGCATGATGAGCATTAGGCATTTCTAGTATCACTTGGGTATAATATTTTAATTTTATAACTATCCTACTCATATATATTTGGGAATAAAAGAAGTCAAACTACTAAATCAAGTGAGGTTATTAAGGTTTTCTCTTTGTTCTAGGCCTATCTTTAATAGACAATTTAACATGGCCCACATGGACACCAAATATTTCTGACAAAAATCCTTCTGGAATTTACAAAGTGACCTAGAGAGACCTGAGTTTTCCAGGATTTATTATAATCTCACACTGACAACAAGCCACAATAAAGTAAACCTCCTAAGTCCTAAATAAAATTACAAAAATCAAAGCCTGCATGATGGTAGGTCTGTTCCTCAAGAATAGCTGCGGTTTATTAAGCATTTACTGTATACCAAGCATTATAAATAAAGTCCTTCGTGTCCAAAATAATCCAGTAAAATAGGCATTTTACCTCTGTTTCACACATGAGGATACTGCGGCTCATTTAAAATAACTAGTAAGAAGTCAAGTCAGGACTCAAAACAGCAGGCACTCTTGCCCTAAAGGCTATGTGCTATTTCCACAACTCCACTGTTCACAACCTTAGCAGCACCACTGACACTTCAGGACAAACAACTCTGTGTTGTAAGGCTGCCCTGTGCACTGCAGAATGTTTAAGGTACCCCTAGACTCTACCTACTAGATGCCAGCAGCACCCCTTTCATCAGCTATGACAACTGAGTGTTTCCAGACATTGCCAAACGTTCCCTGGGGATCAAAATCACCTCCAGCTAAGAACCTCTGCCACAATACCCTGCTGCTTCTACATGCTGGCTAGTGCATGGTTAAAATACAGTATTTCTGGGAAGAAAAGTATTTCTCATAAACAGCTGTCCAGAATAAGTTCAAATTAAAAGAAGCTGACAGTTTAACTAGAACCTTTGCTAAAGGCTATAATGGGCCAAGGGGAGGCTTTTCTGAGAGCATGCTGCTTCTGCACAAGAGCCTTCAACAAATTATTTTTTTTTAACTAATTCAGCAGTTTGTGCTTTTGCAGAGAAGACAGAGCTGTGGAAGAGGGGTATTCCCATGGGCAGCTCTCAGAGTGATGGAATCTGAACCGAGAAGGCTTAGAAGATGGAGACCAAAGGGGGCTAAGTCCCTAAGCCAAAGGGACTTAAAACTGGGCTCACTAACAAGCAAAGCCCATGTTGTGGGGCTGTCAAGAGAGTCTCAAGTGGCAGATTTAAACATATGGTAACTGAAGTTGGAATACCTCAAAACACCTCTGAGAAAGAAAAGAAACACCGTATTAAGGAGGGAAAATCCTAAAGTGTGGGCAAAAACGTCAGAGAACAGTCTATCATTGAAAAGTGCAAAGTGACATTTGTGAAGAAATCCTGGGAGCTGTTTTCCTGTCACTCCACAGTGTTTCCTCATTCTGAATACAGGTTTACTTGCAAAATAATGGATTAATAAAATCTGCACCTGAAAACAAGTTTAGCTCTAATTCCCTCAGAAAAGGATCCACTACACAAATACCACAGGAATCATCTGAATCATTAAATATTTTAGCAATAATGTTAACTTTTGCCTAATATCTATTTAATAATTACAGAAGCTGCAGCCGTCATCTCATTAGCTCCCACAAGCAAGGTACTTTTATGCAAAAGCTCAATTAATACTCCCAACAACTCTCTGACACAGCACCCCTCACTCTACAGAAGAGGAAACAGACTCAGGGAGGTTACACTACAACTTAACAGTGAGACTTTTTTACTTTGAAGTCTGTTCTCTTTCAATCCGTATTTCACTGTAAGTCAGCTTTAACTCAAGTATAAAGGTAAAACAACTGCAGGAAAATGAAGACCAAAAAAGACAGGGAATGAACATAAAATAGTTCTTTACTTGTAGCAAGCTACACCATCCAGGAACAAGCCTGGAGGTCCACAGAACCCCAAGAGTAGCCAGACCTTGACCAACAGTTCACTCTCAGACGTCAAGGTCACATCTGCTGATGGTCGGGGGCCTTCACATCTAGGATATCTTTCTGAAGTGAGCTACAAGGGAACTACAAAGGCAGAACCCCCTAGAAGTGTTGTTTTTTTTTTGCAAGTGATTTTACTACTTGCTGGTAATAGGGCTGCCACTGTGTGGAGCAACTTCCAAAAAAGTAGACCCAAACTACCCCTCAAGAGCAGTAAAGTAGAACTCATACCCATTATCAGAACAAGAGGACTGAGAGGATTTACATATTAAAACAGTTTAAAAATAATTAAAGGCCTTCATGTTCAAATTTTTAACTGTTTTGAGAAAATGCTGTTGTAGACATACATCCATTAAGGTGAGGACCAATAATGGGTACTGGGACTAAGAACTGGAATAGAACCCGGTTACATTACCACTAGCTATATGACTCTGGGATAATTCCTTAGCCTCTCTGAGTATACATATCTAGATGTAGTACATAACCTCCACATCACTGGGAAGATATGACAACTAAGTAAAACACTGTAAGTAAAAGCACTCATCACTGTGCCTGGCACAGAATACACTTAAATTTAAATTTCCTGTTTCCTAATGACAGAGGGTCAGCATAAGCCTTAGGAGATTTTCGTATGTTTGAGCTACTACACCTTACATTCCACCATTACATCTTGGAAGGTGCTTAACACTCACACACTTACCTGTTTCCCATCAACACCATTTGATCGAACTCCTAAAGGAAGATCTGTGGTCTAATGATAGTTTTAATACTATCTGGCAAAAAGCAGGACATACAGTTGAGATGGAAAAGTATGGATTCAAGATCAAAAGTAGGCATGTGTGTATGTGTGTTGGCTACCTATTAGTCCAAGCCTTTCAAGTCCTTCACTAAAACAACAAGAATGAAGAACTCAAAACATGATTTAAAAATGAGTCTGTAAAACAAAGCCAGGAGAAGAGTAAGGCAAGCCACTCCGGCACATACTGTAAAGAGCCACCCCACTCTCAGGCTTACATAAGTTCAGAGTCGGCACCTGAGAGCAAATGCTTCCTTGAATTTTGCACCCTGGGCACCCTGGTTGCAATAGGCTGAACAGTATCAGGGAAAGATCTGCTACTGAGAAATCTGACAAGAACCAGAAAGATACTCTGTTTAGGGGGAAGTAGGTCCAACAGTTTAGGACCAAATGCTGACACCTGCTCTAAGAAAATATGCAATAAAGATACAATAAAACAAAAGGCATTCCTGAAACGGTTCCTAAAAAATCTACCAAGTGACCTTAAATTCCCTCCAGAAGTTTTCTCAAAGATACTTTGTAAAATTTCCCCAAATCATTTGCTGATTTGTAGTAAAACCAGGTTGAGAATTATTAAAAAGGACTATAGTTACTATGTTATAGTAAATAGTGACCCATGACTGGCATGTACTGATAATTACTGATTGTGGTGATAGTAAATGGGTTCATGGATTCATTTTATATTTAGTTTATTCATTTAGTCACTCTACTTTTGAGTATGTTTGAAAATTCCCATCAGTACTATGGACTATGTAAAAAACAGCCCATCCTCTACAATGAAAACTTTGAATAAATCAGACAACTTAGGCTTGTTCCAGATAATCTCAACCTCTCAATTCACCTGAATAAAGATCTTTAAGTGCTTCTTAGGTACCAGAAAAAAAAAGCCTTTACTAAACTCTGTTAGTCCGTATCCCTGACCATCTGACTTTATAGGTCCTGCTTTGAAGAACTTACGTCAGTGTAAAAACGCCTTTTTCTCTCCCAAATGGAATTGCCTGTACGAGATACAACGCATTTCTACCTCATCCCACTCCACATTCTTAACCCCACTGAATGTTCAACAAGTTTCCACAGGGTATGTGATATCCTGCTCATCTGGATGCCCAAAACTTGGAGTGTGCAGGCAAAACATTTTCACATTTGTCCGTAGGCAGAAAATTTCAAAGACAGTTGCTCAGAATAACACACTGAATCAAAAGCAACACCAAAAGCACAAGTGGGTGCCAGCTCAATATTCTAAAAAACAGATATTACTGCCTTATAAATCTATGAATTTTTTAAAAAGGTGTCATACAGTGCTGCTTGAGGGGGAAAAGGCAGGGTTGAATCCTTGAACACTGGTGGCAACCCTGTCAGAAGTCATGGTTTAAACACATACAAACACACACCCACTTCTATGCCCAGGAGGCGGCTAAAAGATTCCTGATGATAGCTAGTATCTCAGTACCTTTAAAAAAATGTGGCTTGCGTCATCCTTAGACTTCGGTACTAAAAGTTGAAGGACATTATAAAACAGAATCCATGGCTATCCAAAGAGTAAGACAAACCAAAGGAGAGGTCAAAGCAGACATGTCCATCTATTTCAAAAAGTTCAACCAAAAAAATGTATTCAGAGGTTACCCACTGATTAACTCTTAATGTAATTCACCTCCAAGTAAATAATTCATTAGGAAAAATGGGGAGAGAACGTAGCTATAGTCCTCCATCTTCTTGGTAAATGATACTTTGGGACCAATCACTAGTTTCAAATGAGCTTCCGTCACTAAGAGAGTCAAAGTACCACTTAGGACTCATGCCCATTCATTGTACAGGAAAAGTTTAAAATGTCAGTAAGAGAAATATGTTCTAGCCGCCAAACATCTGAACATAATTAAGTTGGCTAAAAATAATCTCGTCCTACAATTCTCCTGCAGAAGAATTCATTATAGTCATTAGCCAGTAATGGTACCTTTTATTAGGTTTCTATTCCCACACTACCAGAAAATACCACAAACATCTATCTGAAGAAGTAATCTTTTAAAAAATTGATATAAAGTTAAGGTGAAACCTCCTTAAAAAAATGATGAAGAATATGTTTGTTTTTTAACAAATACAGGGGTAGGGATGATGCAGAGGTTTGCTTTAAGATCCCTGTACTTTCGTACTTGGTTTTCACCTCAGAAATACCTAGGGTGTGAGAGAGACAAACTATGGTAGACACAGAAGTCATGCTTTCCATAGCTAACCTATGGTTTAATGTCCCAAAGATAAGATTTGTTTTAAACATGCTTTTTTAAAGGGACCCATTTTAAACACTGCTCTTATAAAAAAAAGCAGCATCTTATTACCATAGGATTTGAATCTGCTATGAGATCCCGCAGAGAATCCAGAAATCCCTGATCTTCCACCATTTGGGCATTGATATCATGGAGTTTTGCCACGCAGACTGCTGCTGTTTTCCGAACATAGGGATCTTCATCCTTCAAGCACTTCCGAAGGGGCTCACAGAGATATTCTGTAATCTTGTCCACACGGATACACCCCATGTTTCTAACTGCCAAGGCCCGAATCAGAGGATTGGGATCTTCACAGTCCTACAAAAAACAATCATTGACAACTACATGCGTACACAGGGACTAAAGTCAACAGTCTAGTTTATATAAGCCACAAAATAGTATTTCATTAATGTAAGCATCCAGTTACATTCTACACCAGAACTCAATCTCTCATGCTATACCCTCTTTCTAAGTATAAATCTTCATACTCACTTCAAGTACAAACAAGAGTTTATGTTAGGAATTCATTTAACAGCCTTATATACACAATGAAGAAAACAACCAGTAGTATTAATTCCTGCATTAGACAGAAGCCTAACAATCTGGTGTTACCATCCCACGGCCATTAGTGGACCTGTCCTAGAAACAGAAAAGGCTTCGCCATCCTGACTAAAGCAACCTACAGACTCAATGCAATCCCTATCAAAATACCAACAGCATTCTTCAACGAATGAGAGCAAATACTTCTAAAATTCATATGGAACCACAAAAGACCCCAAATAGCCAAAGTAATCCTGAGAAGAAAGAACAAAGCTGGGGGGATCACACTCCCTGACACCAAGCTCTACTACAAAGGCACAGTAATCAAGACAATTTGGTACTGGCTTAAAAACAGACCCACAGACCAGGGTAACAGAATAGAGAGCCCAGACATAAACCCAAGCATATATGCTCAATTAATATATGGTAAAGAAGCCACGGATATACAATGGCAAAATGACAGCCTCTTCCACAACTGGTGTTGGCAAAACTGGACACCTACATGTAAGAGAATGAAACTGGATTATCTTCTAACTCCACACACAAAAGTAAACTTGAAATGGATCAAAGACCTGAATGTAAGTCATGAAACCATAAAACTCTTAGAAAATGGAAAAATCTCTTGAATGTAAGCATGAGCAACTTTTTCCTGAACACATCTGCTTGGGCAAGGGAAACAATAGCAAAAATGAAAAACTGGGACTACATCAAACTAAAAAGTTTCTGTACAGTAAAGAACACCATCAGTAGAACAAAAAGGCATACTACAGTACAGGAGAATATATTTGTAAACGACATCTCTGACAAAGGATTAGCATCCAAAATATATAAAGAACTCAAACACCTGCTTCAACACACAAAGAGCAAATAACCCTATTAAAAAATGGGAGGACGATCATACACTCCTCCAAAGAAATTCAGATGGCCAGCAGGAACATGAGAAGATTCTCCACATCACTAATTATCAGGGAAATGTAAACTAAAACCACAATGAGATATCACCTCACACCAGTTAGGATGCCAACATCGCAAAGACTAAGCACAACAAATGCTGGTGAGGGTGTGGAGAAAGGGGAACCCTACTTCACTGCTAGTGGGAATGTAAATTAGTTCAACCATTGTGGAAAGCAGTATGGAGGTTCCTCAAAAAACTATAAATAGAAATAGCATTTGAACAAGGAATTTACCCAAAGAAAGCAAGATCTCAGATTCAAAAAGTTATATGCACCCCTACTAGTTACAATAGCCAAGATATGGAAGCAACCTAAGTGTCCATCAGTAGATGGATGGATAAGGAAGATGGGGTACATATATACAGTGGAATACTATTCGGCCATGAGAAGAAAACAAATCCGACCATTTGTAACAACACAGATGGAGCTAGGGGGTATTATGCTCTGTGAAATAAGCCAGGCGGAGAAAGACAAGTACCAAATGATTTCACTCATTTGTGGAGTATAACAACAAAGCAAAAATAAGGGAACAAAACAGCAGCAGACTCAAAGACTCCAAGAAGGGAGTAGCGGTTACCAAAGGGAAGGGGTGGGGGAGGGTGGGTGGAGAGAGAGGGAGAAGGGGATTGAGGGGTATTATAATCGGTACACATGCTGTGCAGGGAGTCACAGGAAAGACACTGCAGCAGAGAGAAGACAAGTAGTGACTCTGTGGCATCTTACTACACTCATGGACAGTGACTTCAATGGGGTACAGAAGGGACTTGATAATATCAGTGAATGTAGTAACCACAATATTTTTCATGTGAAATCTTCATAAGAGTATATATCAACATTACCTTAATAATATAACAGTCTAACAACAACAACAAAAAACAGTAAAGGCCTTTGGTCTGGTATTCTGATACAGGGATAAAATGAGGAAGTGGAAAGACGTGTCCCACTCCACAGCCAGTCTGCAAATATCAAGCAGGGAGAAAAGAGGACTGGATTTCTGGGGCCTACAGACAAGAAAGGAGAGAGCACAGAAACTGGTTTTGGGCCTGACCTACGTTTCTGGAGTTAAGAATGCCCTCTGAAATCCTGAGTAACATACATTCTCCTTTACTAGCAAGTGCTTCCAAAGTATACCACAAAAAGACCACACCTTAAATTGTCCTACCTTATAAAGTCTCTGTAATTATTATAAACCTGTGTGCATGCTCACTTCCAAAAAATGTAAACTAAATTCTTTCCAATGATGTAGTACATATATGAGGTAACAGACAGTATGAAATATTATGTTATCTCTGATTCTGCTTTATGTAGCTAAACACAGGAAAAGAACAAAAATTCCAAGAGAAGGAAGAGAGCACACTTGTTGTTTTTCAAAACAGTTTAACAGAAGCTAAGTTTAGAAATGCCGTATGATTTTTTTTTAATGCAGACTGAATTCCAGAGGAAAAAAAACAAGAAGTAAAAAAATATATATACACTAACTGGAACATCGTTATCATGTTAATTAAATCTAATGGTAGGAAAAACATGACTGAATATTCAGTAAAGTAAGCAATTTTTTAATGGTCAATTTTTAAAGATGTGAGAATGGTAATGTAGTTATGTTCAAAAGAGATCTGATGAGATTCAAGACAGCGGCGTGAGAGGTGAGACAGAGAACTCTGCCCAAAACCACATATAGTATGAAAATATAGTTTATACAACCAAACCTAAAAAAGCATCAGAAAAGAAGGCTGCACCAGACTGCATACAAACCTCACGAACAGAGCAGATCTCATGAAACAGGGTAACGTACAAAAGCCTTGATCCATTGGGACCCAAGTCCTTCCCCGACCCCAGCTTACTGGCAGGAGGGAGAGAAATGGAGCACGGAGCGGGAGGAAGCCTAGAACTGATGAATACCCAGCCCTGGAGATCTACTTTGCAAGTACAAACCTACATTGTGTGGTGCTCTGGAGGTTGGTGGGGTTGGGGAGGTGGGACAGGCAGAGTGCTTGAGAGACTGAGATTCGGGCCGTTTGAGCAGGACAGGGATCCACATCCGGCTGCTCTGGGACAAAGGAAAGGCAGTAGGTCTGAGAGGCTTCCTAGCAGTGAGAGGGCTGCTGAAGGGGCAAGGTTTGCACAGAGCTTGCTGCACAGGAGAAGGGAGAGGTGGACAAGGTTGTCTGGGTGCGCTCTGCCTAGCAGGTTGGGAACTTTGTGGAGCTTCAGGCACTCCATCCCCCTGGCTGACTACTCAGCTATGTGACACCCAGCCTACTGAGCCTTCCTCCTGGCCTGCCGGTACCTGCTCACAAATCAGCAGTCACTGCG
The DNA here is from genome assembly GCF_030020395.1 of Manis pentadactyla. Lineage (NCBI taxonomy): Eukaryota > Metazoa > Chordata > Mammalia > Pholidota > Manidae > Manis > Manis pentadactyla. The sequence goes on from NC_080022.1 coordinate 151,662,820, forward strand.
CTGGTGTCAGGCCAGACAGAGGGAGGCCACGCCTACATCAGCTAGAGACGCAAAGCACAGAGACTTACACCTCTGTGCTCAGCCCACTGGCTCTGATACTGGAGACAGGCGACTGTAGCTGCGAATCAGGAAACAGCTCTATCCTGCCCCCAGGCACCAGAGCTCCTCCACTACAACACCCAACCTCACTCTAGGGGCTGAGCAGCTCCAGACACTAGAATTTCTGGGCACTAGAGGGCACCACATAGAAATATGAAACGTCAAAGGAACCTGGTTCAGACCAAAATCTCACAAACCCCAGAACAAGAGCCAAATGAAACTGAAATCACCAATCTTCCTGAAAGAGAGCTCAAAACAAAAATCAGAAACATGCTCATGGAGGTACAGAAAAATATACAAGAACTCAGAACAAATTTAAGATAGAGATTCAATCATTAAGAAATTCCGTATCTGAAATGAAACATACAATTGAGGGATTTAAAAGCACATTAGAGGCAGCAGAAGACATGTTTAATGGAATAGAAATTAGCAAAGAGGAATACAAGGAAACTGAGGCACAGAGAGAAAAAAGGATCTCTAAGAATGAAAGAATATTGAGAGAACAGTGTGATGAAACCAAATGGAACAACTATTGCATTATAGGGGTACCAGAGGAAGAAGAAGAGAGACATAAAGGGATAGAACGTGTCTCTGAGGATGTAATTGCTGAAAACTTGCCCAATATGGGGAAGGAGATAGTTTCTCATGCCACAGAGATGCACAGATCTCCCAATACAAGGAACCCAAAAAGGACAACAGCAAGACATACAATAATTAAAATGGCAGAAAGACCAAGGATAAAGACAGACTTTTAAAAGCAGCTACGGACAGAAAAAATATGACATACAAAGGAAAACCCATCAGGCTATCATCAGATTTCTCAAGAGAAACCTCACAGACCAGAAGGGAGTGGCATGATATATTTAATGCAATGAAGCAGAAGGGCCTCAAACTAAGAATACTCTATCCAGCAAGGTTATCATCTAATTTGGAAGAACGGATTAAATGATTTTTCAGATAAGCAAAAGCCGAGAGAATTTACCTCCCACAAACCACCGTTACAGTGCATTTTGGAAGGACTGATATAGATGGAAGTATTCCTAAGGCTAAACAGATATCACCAGGAGAAATAAAACAACAGCAAAGTAGAACAATTAATTACTAAGCAAATGCAAAATCAAATCAACCACCCCCAAAGTCAATCAAAGGATAGACAAAGAGTACAGAATATGATACTTAATACAAAAAGAATGGAGGAGGAAGAAAAAGGAGAGAAGAAAAAAAAAAAAAAAAGACCTTTAGGTTGTATTTCTAATAGCATACGAACTGAGTTAAATCAGACTGTTAGATGGTAAGAGAATTACCACTGAACCTTTGGTAACCATAAATCTAAAGCCTGCAATGGCAATAAGTACATAGCACATACCTATCGATAATCACCCTACATGTAAATGGTCTAAATGCACCAATCAAAAGATATAGAGTCACGGAATAGATAAAAAAACAAGACACGTCTATATGCTGCCTACAAGCGACTGAAAGTAAAGGGATGGAAAAAGATATTCATGCAACTAATAGGGAGAAAAAAGCAGGAGTTGCAGTAATTGTATCAGACAAAACAGACTTCAAAATGAAGAAAGTCACAAGAGACAAAGAAGGACAATACATAATGATAAAGGGGTCAGTCCAACAAGAGGATATAACTATTATAAATATCTATGCACCCAACACAGGATCACCTACATATGTGAAACGAATACTAACAGAATTAAAGGGAGAAATAGAATGCAATGCATTCATTTTAGAAGACTACAACACTCCACTCACTCCAAAGGACAAATCAACCAGACAGAAAATGAGTAACGACACAGAGGCACTGAACAACATATTAGAACAGATGGACCTAACAGACACCTAGAGAACAGTCCATCCAATAGCAACAAAGGATAGATCAACCAGATAGAAAATAAGAGACACAGGCACTGAACAACATTAGAACAGATGGACCTAACAGACATCTACAGAACACTCCATCCAATAGCAAGAGGATGTACAATTTTCTCAAGTGCACATGGAACATTTTCAAGAAGAGATCATATACTAGGCCACAAAAAGAGCCTCAGTAAATTTAAAAATATTGAAATTGTACCAACCAGCATCTCAGACCACAAAGGTATGAAATTAGAAATAAATTACACAAAGAAAATGAAAAAGCCCACAAACACATGAAGGCTTAACAACATGCTCCTAAATAATCAATACATCAGTGACAAAATAAAAACAGATCAAGCAATATATGGAGATAAATGACAATGATACCTCAACAATGCAAAATCTGTGGGACACAGCAAAGGCCACGCTAAGAGGGAAGTATACTGCAATACAGACCTACTTCAGGAACGAACAACAATCCCTATGAACAGTCTAAACTCACAATTAACAAAACTAGAAAATGAAGAACAAATGAGGCCCAAAGTCAGGAGAAGGTGGGACATAATAAAGATTAGAGCAGAAATGAATAAAAATGAGAATAATAAAACAATACAATCAATGAAAGCAGGAGCTGATTCTTCAAGAAAATAAACAAAATAGATAAACCTGTAGACAGACATATCAAGAAAAAAGAAAAAAAAAAAACAGTCTATACACATAAACAGAATCAGAAATGAGAAAGGAAAAATCACTACCGACACCACAGAAATACAAAGAATTATGAGAGAATACTATGTAAAATTATATAGTAACAAACTGGATAACCTAGAAAAAATGGACAACTTTCTACAAAAATGCAACCTGCCAAGGCTGACCAAAGAAAAAACGGAAAATCTGAATACACCAATTATCAGCAAGGAAATTGACTCCTGGTCCAGACGGTTTCACTGCTGAATTTCATCAAACATTTAGTAAAAACCTAATACCCATCCTCTTTAAACATTCAAAGAAGTAGGATAAAAGGGAATACTCCCAAACTCACTCTACGAGGCCAACATCACTCTAATACCAAACCAAACAAAGACACCACAAAAAAAGAAAATTACAGACTAATATCCCTGACGAACACAGATGCAAAAATACTCAACAAAATAATAGCAAACCGAATTCAAAAATACATCAAAAAGATCATCCATCATGATCAAGTGGAATACATCTCAGGGATGCAAGGATGGTACAAGATTTGAAAATCGATCAACATCATCCACCAAATAAACAAAAAGAAGGACAAAAACCACATGATCATCTCCATAGATGCTGAAAAAGCATTCAGCAAATTCAACATCCATTCATGACAAAAACTCTCAACAAAATGGGTATAGAGGGCAAGTATCTCAACATAATAAAGGCAATATATGATAAACCCACAGCCAACATCATACTAAACAGCGAGAAGTTAAAATCTTTTCCTCTGAGATTGGGAACAAGACATGGATGTCCACTCGCCCCACTGTTATTCAACATAATACTGGAGGTCCTAGCCACTGCAATTAGACAAAACAAAGAAATACAAGGAATCCAGATTGATTAAGAAATCAGAGTGTCACTATTTGCAGATGACATGATATTAAACATAAAAAACCCTAAAGACTCCACTCTAAAACTACTAGAACTAATATCGAATTCAACAAAGTTACAGGATACAAAATTAATACACAGAAATTTGTGGCTCTCCTATACACTAACAATGAACTAATACAGAAATCAGGAAAACAATTCCATTCACAATACCATCAAAAAGAATAAAATACCTAGGAATAAACCTAACCAAGGAAGTGAAAGATCTATACCCTGAAAACTGTAAGATGCTCTTAAGAGAAATTAAAGAGGACACTAACAAATGGAATCTCATCCCATGCTCTTGGAAAGGAAGAATTAGTATCGTCAAAATGGCAATCCTACACAAAGCAATACACAGATTCGATGCAATCCCTATCAAATTACCAACAACATTCGAACTGGAATAGTTCAGATATTCATATAGAAACGCCAAACACCACAAATAGCCAAAGCAATCCTGAGATGGAAGAATAAAGTGGGGGGGGATCTCGCTCCCCAATGTCAAGTTCTACTACAAAGCCACAGTAATCAAGACAATTTGGTACTGGCACAAGCACAGAGACACAGACCAGTGGAACAAAATAGAGACTCCAAACATTAACCCAAACATATATGGTCAATTAATATTCGATAAAGGAGCCATGGACATACAGTGGGGAAATGACAGTCTCTTCAACACATGGTGCTGTCAAAACTGGACAGCTACATGTAAGAAAACGAAACTGGATCACTGTCGAACCCCATACACAAAAGTAAATTCGAAATGGATCAAAGACCTGAATGTCAGTCATGAAACCATAACACTCTTAGAAAAAAACATAGGCAAAAATCGTTTGGACATAAACATGAGCAACTTCTTCAGGAACATATCTCCCCGGGCAAGGGAAACGAAAGCAAAAATGAACAGTTGGGACTATATCAAGCTGAAAAGCCTCTGTACAACAAAGGACACCATCAGTAGAACAAAAAGGCATCCTACAGTATGGGACAATATATTCATAAATGACAGATTCGATAAAGGGTTGATATCCAAAATATACAAAGAGCTCATGCAACTCAACAAACAAAAAGTAAACAATCCAATTAAAAAACGGGCAGAGGAGCTGAATAGACAGTTATACAAAGAAGAAATGCAGATGGCCAAAAGACATATGAAAAGATGCTCCACATTGCTAGTCATCAGAGAAATGCAAATTAAAACCACAATGAGATATCACCTCACACCAGTAAGGATCGCCACCATGCAAAAGACAAACAACAAATGCTGGCGAGGTTGTAGAGAAAGGGGAACCCTCCTATACTGCTGGTGGGAATGTAAATTAGTTCAACCACTATGGAAAGCAATATGGAGGTTCCTCAAAGAGCTCAAAATGGAAATACCATTTGACGCAGGAATTCCACTCCTAGGAATTTACTGTAAGAATACAAAAGCCCAGCTTGAAAAGGACAGATGCACCCCTATGTTTATTGCAGCACTATTCACAATAGCCAAGAAACAGAAGCAACCTAAGTGTCCATCAGTAGAGGAATGGATAAAGAAGATGTGGTACATATACACAATGGAATATTATTCAGCCATAAGAAAACAAATCCTACCATTTGCAACAACATGGATGGACCTAGAGGGTATTAGGGTCAGTGAAATAAGCCAGGTGGAGAAAGACAAGTACCAAATGATTTCACTCATATGTGGAGTATAAGAACAAAGAAAAACTGAAGGAAGAAAACAGCAGCAGAATCACAGAATCCAAGAATGGACTAACAGTTACCAAAGGGAAAGGGACTGGGATGGATGGGTGGGAAGAGAGGGGTAAGGGGGGAAAAGGGGCATTATGATTAGCCCACATAATGTGGGAGGGGGTACACAGGTAAGGCAGTATAACACAGAGAAGACAAGTAGTGCTTCTATAGCATCTTACCATGTCGATGGACAGTGACTGTAATGGCGTATGTGGAAGGGACTTGATAACAGGGGGACTCTAGTAATCATAATGTTGGTCATGTAATTGTACATTAATGATACCAAAATGGGAGAGGAGGGGAGGGGAGGGGAGGGGAGGGGAGGAGAGGGGAGGGGAGGGGAGGGGAGGGAAGGGAAGGAAAGGGAAGGGAAGGGAGGAAGGAAGGAAGGAAAACAGATCTTACTCTGATAATGATAAATGTAAGGATGAACTTATTTTTCATCCTTGTAACTTCCAGGGTTTGCTTTAAAATTATCCAGGAGGAGAGGGGTAGGGGTCAACAAAGTATTTATGAGGAGTATAAATTAAAACAAGCCCAGCTGTGGGTTGGTAACTATTGAAACTGCCAAGGTGGGTATTTAGGAAGATACTACACTATGTCCTCTCCTTGAACACATTTCAAAACTCACATAATACAAAACCTTATCAAACATTTTAACACCTTATGTGAAGCAAAAGTAGTAGCTCCTGCAGTTTTTCCACTACTTTGGACTTGTAAGCATAATTTCTACAAAGATAAAATAGTTAAAGCCCCAGTTTACTGATCTTACAATGGTAAGCCCAACCTCTGTCAGCCTTGGAAGGTACAACAGGTTTCACCTGGCTTTCTTCTCCATCTCCAAGGATGCACCAAGCCCAACTAACAAGGCTCCCCATTTAACTGGATGACAAATGCAGGCATATACGTGCTTAAGATATGAATGTTCCCAGTCACTGCCTCTACTTCTCTGGAGGCCCTCTTTTGGAACAGAGGTTGCTTGTTTGCACTATATCAAGAAACACTTCTGTAAAGGCTGAGGTAGAAGAGACTGCTCTTGAGTCTTTGGGGAGAAGTTACCTTTACAAAGCTGTTAACAGCCATGATAGCCATATCTGGCTGACTCTTGGCATAGTTCATTAAGTAGAGATACACGAGCTTCTTTAGCTCCAGGTTGTCAGTCTGCATACAGTTCACTACGTCTGGAAAGAGAGAGCTGAGAAGAGAGAAAAAAGAAGGGAGTCAACAGATGTTGGTGTTAAAGCTGTTGGATCGAATATGAAGAAATGACCTTATTTTACAAAGTGATTGGATGCAAGAACAAGTGTCCCCACATGATAATTATTATCACAGAAACAAATTACTAAAGAAATTACAGTGTTGGTTCCACGAAGGTCTCTAAAAATAATTTTTTTTAACTTACAAAAACTGTCAAACAAAAGGAAAGAGTAGTAGAGTGAACCTGATGTATATTCTCCACACAGTCACCAACAACTTTTGACCCATGACCAATCTTATTTGATATATAGCCTCAACCTACTCTTCCCTCCCCCAGTCCCTACTCCATATGGTTGCTCTGGATTATTTTTAAGCAAATCCTAGACATTGTTATCATTTATACATAATATTTTTGGGCATACCTTGAGGAATCATTTTTTAAAATATCACAGTATCACATACAAAAATTCAAATTCTTCCTATCAATTCATTGCAGTTTCAAAGAACTACAGTTGTTAAGCTTTTTAAAACTCATATTCTTCCATCCTTGATTTTAACTTATTTAGTTATTAACTCCTGGGTTCTTGTGATATATATCTGTGTTTTCAATAGCTTCCTTGCTTTCTGAGAGAACAAGGCACATTCCATCCAGGCTCATTTTGTGTATTTCTAATCCCACAACTAGACTCAGTCATTTTTTTAATACATCCTGATTCTCTTTTAGTGGAATGTATTTATTTTTAACATTACACATTCAAACAAATGAAAATGAGTGCACTCAAAAAGAAAAGGAATTTATACTTTTTCCATGTTCAAGTCATTGCCTGGTCTATCATTCACCTATAAAGCCAAAGAAAACAAATTTATATTTCCGTACACAAAGAATCACCTTTTGCATGGAAGGATTGAGTGTGTCAGATTTTAAATTACAAGCCGTATTTTTTAAGTATGGTTAACGTTACCTTTACACGAAGTTAGTAATTAATCGTCCCCCAAGGCTTTTTCAAAGTACCTTACAAACTTTCAGTTCTTCTAAATATCTTACTAATAGTACAGGAGAAAGAAGAAGCAAATGTCAGTACATTCTACAGAAAAGTTAACAGAATGACTGAAAACCTGCTTATATAGTATAACTCCTGTACATGCAGAAAAACAGTATACAGAAATATAAATTATTTACAAAGATGAAGATGGACTGCAAAGTCAAAGAATCCACCATTACCTCCAATGAACCAATGACTTCTTACCTGGAAGGCAAACTCTATGTTTAACTTGCCTGTATGTACCTAGTGTAGTTTCATGCACATGTAGATATTTAAAACACTAACTGACACTCTTCAAAAATTACCATTCTTTCCATGTCCTAGGGTAATAGGAAATAGCTCATGTGAAAACAACAGTAAAACCAGTAAATAAATGTGAAACATGAGCTAATAGTAAATGTAAGATCCTAAAGAAACGAATTCCAACAACCTCCACAAGATCAAGATCTTGATAAAAAATAGTCAAAGCTCTGGCAGACACCATAGGGGAGGAGGGGTGGTGTGAGTAGGTGAGCGAGGGCTTCTGGCGGGTGTTGGGGATGGTATACAGGGTCACAAACTTCCAATCATAATATACAGGGATGGTAGTGCAGCATGGAGAATATAGTCAATGGCTCTGTAACATCTTTCTGTGTTGACAGATAGTAACCGCACTACTTGGGGTGAGGAATTAATAATGGGTTTAACTGATGAATCATTGTGTTGTATAATTGAAACCAATGTAATCTTCTATATCAACTATACTTCAACACAAGAAAAAAGAACAGTCAAAGTTCTAGTGGTAAAAATTGTTAAGTACCAACCTATAAAGCTAGAAACCTGAACTTTCCAATAGGTTAGCCACTAGTCACATAGAGCTACTGAGCGCTTGCAATGTGGCTAGTCTGAACTGTGATGTGATGTCTATATAAAACATATACTGGATTTTGAAGAGTTGGCATGAAAAATATGTAAGAGTTCATTAATAAATTTTTAATATTGACTTCATGTTGAAATAATACTACTTTGGATATACTGAGTTAAATAAAATATAATAATTACGTATAAAGCACTTCTGCACAGCAAAGTGTGGTGGCTGACTTGAAAAAGAAAAGCCCTTGCACAATTGTTTGAAATGGGGACACCGTATTTTTGAATGACTGACATACTTCTAAATTTTCTGGTAGGACATTAAAAAAGTAAAACAAATTAATTATTTTATTTTATTTAACTCAGTATATCCTATTTCACCACATGGATTATTAGTAAGACCTGTACTCAAGATTCAAGGTTTAGCAAAGTAGAAGTTTCAATGCTTCATGAAGGACAGACCTAAGTGAAACTGCCTTTTTCCTGTAAAAACACAGTGGTGAAGAATATACATTGACTACTGTCATAGTTTGGCATCACTGCCTTGATTTATGCTAAGGCATCAGAGGTACAAATGGCAACACAGTGAAAAAGCAAAGTATTATTATTATAAGAATAGATATGACCTCATGGACTCGCTGGAAGAATCTTAGGAATCCTGAGAGGCCTACAGATAATCCTTACTTAATTCAAAATGCTCTTGATATATCAACTACAAAAAAAAAGAAGAAGGAAGGGGAGAAAAAGGAGGAAAGGAAGGGAGGAAGGAAGGAAGGAAGAAAGAAAATAAAAAAACCAAAAAGACCCAATGCATTTTGTTAACATTTGTTTTCATCTTGAATTCAGCAACTGAATGTAGAGCTGTAAAGTTAAGGGTACTGACTTGAGCCAATTAAAGAACATAAGAGTTTCTGCTTCCCAGTATATTTTTATCATCTTCTAAAATTCAGGAACAGGTTTGTAACTGTGCCAGCTCTCAGGTTTTATGCTGCATGTATGCAACAAAATCAAACTATTTATTCTGCCAAAACAAGATCAAGAAAGCTTAAGCCATGAGTTAACAGAGAAGTAATTTCCCTCATGACGTTTTCAGTGGGACAAATCCATTTTCATAGGGTCTATGATTATAACAGTTGTCAAAGAAAAGCAGTAAAAGCCATAAAGTAGGATATGGGTCTGAAGTGACCAACGGCAGGGGTGACCACCCTTACCTAACATCCTTCCCCACAGTCATAGCAGCAATCACTTTCTTCACAGCCTCCTTCCTCTTTTCTTTCTTTTCATTGTTGAGTTCAGCCTTTAATTCAAAGATTTCTCCTACAAGAAAACAGAAGGGTGAGGTCCCCAAACGGGAGAACCAGAGCAGAACAGTGTACCACATAACAAGTAACACAACAACACCAGACCAGAGGCAGGGCAGTAACTGAAATAAAAATTTTTCAGTTATCGGATAGGTACAAGTCAAGTCCCTAGAACATCAACTGACCCACTGATGAGGATACCGTTTTTTAAGGTATGGCCAAAGAGGAAGGTACAATCGAGATCTGAGGAGGCACAGGAGTGGGAAAACGGATCTCCTGAAATCTTAACACCATGAGGAAAAAATGGCATCTGCGGGATCACCTCCCATCAGAACTGCAAGATCCTAGGAGAACAATACACGCAGACAAGGAAAGGGTTCACAAATCATTGTCTTCAAGCCAGAAGAGACTCCAGTTATCATATCATTCACCCACTCTCAACTTCACAAATAAAGAGCCAAGGCTCAAAGGTCACAGTGAGTTAATGACAGAGCGAGCTACCTTCGAGCTGTCTCTCCAGACTGCTGAATCCAGAGGTTCTCAACCTTGGCCACCCACTAATATTACCTGAGAAGTATTTAAAAATAACAATGCTCAGGCTCCACTCTGGACCAAATAAATCAGCATGTCAAGGAGAACTCTTAAGTTCATATTTTTCTAAGTTCCCCCAAGCGATTCTAATGCACAACTAGGATTGAGAATCACTGCTCTCTAATTAGAAGCCAGTGGGTTTTAAGGCTTCATCCTATTCAATCAATCAAACAGAAATTATAATCTTGAAGTTTCAAGAATGGTACAAACCAGAGTCATTTCTAAAGGTCCAACCTGAGTGACCCTCGGGCCCTGCACTGTGAAGGCCAGGGGAACTATAAGGCCCAGGCTCATCTATCTTCAGAAAGCTGAACCAGAAAAGAGAAGGTAACAATCCTTGCTGTTTTTAAAAGAAAGAAAATACACCACTAAGTCCATGAAAAAGTAGACTACTCCCAGTTCAACCTTCCATCTGTATGCTTAAACTCTGCTACAATAACTGCCTCATTTCCCTCCACCTTTACGGCTGCTCTTGATGTTCATTTTAACCAGACCTCATTCACCAGTTAGAAATAGTGGGGGCGGCAAACTATGTGATCTGCTAAAGCCTCTAAATGGGAAGGATGAAACTGGCAAGAAACATACAAGTTGAGCACTAAAAAGATTTATTACACAAATAGCCATGGCCAACAGGACAACCAAATCAATGTTACAAAAATCACTGATTTAATGGACAGCTGCAAAAACAGCTGAACCAGAAAAGCTAGACCTTTTAAGAGTCAGCTGTCTCTTCACCAAGTCCTCTGCTGCCAAATCCAGCTCTCTGGGTTCCCATCATTTACTTTCGGGAACTGTAAAGGACAAGCAGCAGGGTTTCAGAAAGTCTGCACTGGGACTAGCAGCAGGACTTAAAGAATCAAAACAGGATGTAACTGAAACTATTCCAACAGCATAACTTAAAGAGTATGTTCCAGTGGCAGTTCTGGTGGGCGATGTAGGAAGTAAAGGGAACTCGGTCTATCCATTTTTTTCTAAATGTGGTGGTTCACCCAGGTATGATTCAATCTGTAAGTCTTAAACTTAAACAAATCCCTGAATTAAAAAAGGTTACCAGGATCCACTGCAAGAGAAGGAAGGTTTGAGAAGTTAGGTGAGTTTTAAAATTAAACCTTTCATGTCATTATAGAATAGCTTGGTCATTAACAGAATAAATAAACACATTTCAGAATAAGAGATTCTGAAAAAAGCTGAAAATGAGTGACAAGGGACTGATGGTTTTGGGGAGATATAATTAATAAAAATAGGGAATAAGCTGGGTGGAGCCAAGGAGGGCCACTAAGTCAGACATCTATCTTGTACATACCATTAAATTCCTATCTTTTACCCCTACTCCTCCCCCTATAAAAATCTACCAAACATGGTTAGCAGCTAGCAATGGTTCTCAATCTTGGTTACAAATTAGAAAAACGTGGGGAGATTTTAAAAATCCCCCACGACTGGGCCACATCACAGACCAATGAAATCAGGATTTCTGGGGGCTCACCAGTATTGTTTTAAACTTCCTAGGCGACATTAAGGTGCAGGCAAGGTTGAAAGCCACTAGCAGCTGATACACTTCAACAACTCACTGTGGAGGTTTCTGTAATGTACCCTTACATACCTCCAAATGACAGAATAGGACTGACATATTTGTGTTTTCTAGAAAATGTTCTGGAGCTCCTTGTTCACTCCAGGCAACTATAGTATGACCTATTTTTCTTTTCTTTTTAAATAATTTCAAACTTTTTTTTAACAGTATTTTTTTTTAGTATCATTAATATTCAATCACATGAGCAACACTGTGGTTACTAGATTCCCCCCATTATCAAGTCCCCACCACATACCCCATTTACAGTCATTGTCCATCAGCATAGTACGATGCTATAGAGTCACTACTTGTCTTCTCTGTGCTATACTACCTTCTCCGTGCCCCCCACACATATATTATGTGTGCTAATTATAATGCCCCTTATTCCCCTTCTCCCTCCCTTCCCACTCACCCTCCCCAGTCCCTTTCCCTTTAGTAACTGTTAGTCCATTCTTGGATTCTGTGAGTCTGCTGCCGTTTTGTTCCTTCAGTTTTTGCTTTGTTCTTATGCTCCACAAATGAGTGAAATCATTTGGTACTTGTCTTTCTCCACCTGGCTTATTTCACTGAGCATAATACCTCCAGCTTCATCCATGTTGTTGCAAATGGTAGGATTTGTTTTCTCTTTATGGCTGAATAATATTCCATTGTGTGTATGTACCGCCTGTTCTTTACCCATTCATCTACTGATGGGACACTTAGGTTCCTTCCATTTCTTGGCTATTGTAAATAGTGCTGTGATAAACATAGGGGTGCATATTTCTTTCCAAATGGGATTGTGCATTCTTAGGGTAAATTCCTAGGAGTGGAATTCCTGGGTCAAATGGTATTTCTATTTTTAGTTTTTTGAGGAACCTCCATACTGCTTTCCACAATGGTTGAACTAGTTTACATTCCCACCAGCAGTGTAGGAGGGTTCCCCTTTCTCCACATCCTGGCCAGCATTTGTTGTTCCTAGTCTTTTCTATGGTGGCCATCCTAACTGGGGTGAGGTGATATCTCATTATGATTTTAATTTACATTTCCGTGATAATTAGTGATGTGGAACATCTTTTCATGTGCCTGTTAAATCATTTCAATCTTAAAGGGAAGTTGCAAAATTCCCCAATTGTTAATGCTGGCGCCACATTTGCTTTACCATATTTTAGATTTACATATTTATTCCCTGAATCATTTAACAGTATGCTGCAGCCATCATGTCCTTTAGCTCTAAATATGTCAGTGTATAACTCGTAAGAACAATTATCTTACATAACCAAAATATAATGATCAAAATCAGGAAGTTTACAATTGATATGTCACCATCATCTATCTTTAGACTTTATTCAAAGGTCTTGATAATGTCCTTTATAGCAATTTTACCCCTACCCTGCTGTGCCCAGGATCATACAATACATTTACTGTCATATCTCTTTAGTCTTCTTTAATGGGCAACAGTTCCTCAGCCTTTGTGTTTCATGATAGTATTTTCTTTTAAGTACAGGCTAGTTATTTTATAGAACGCCCTCAGTTTGGGTTTGTCACAGGTATTCCCTCACGATTACACTGAGGTTAAGCATCTTGGCAGCAAATTCTTAAGTGATGGTGTGTTCTCAGTGCACGACATCAAGAGACAAATGTTAATTTATCTACTGGTGATGGTAGCATGGAATACTTAAGGTGGTAAATGCCAAGTTTTGACACTGTGAAGTTACTATTTTTTCCTTTATAATTAGTAAATAATCTGTGAAAAGGTAACTTGGAGACTATTTAAATATCCCTTCCTCAAAAACTTTCACCCGCTAGTTGGTTTAGCATTCATCAGTGACTCCTGCCTGAATTAGTTATGATGATGATTTATGTGTATATACATATATATTATTCAATGAGTTAGAGTTCACCGTGATCTCTTTTTTATATGATTAAACCATCTCAAATTTGGCCAGTGGGAGCCCCTTCAAACCACATCGCTCCTTGACATGTCCCATTGTTTTTTCAGCGCTCCCCCCCTTTCTGGTACAAGATGTTATGTTCACCTAGTACTCTGCCTTGACCCTGCCCTGGAATCAGCCCTTTCTCCAAAGAATCATGACTCCTTTTAGTGGGAAATGATATTTAGAAAACAAGATCTAGGCATTTGGTATACTCTAACTTGAAAGAAATTAGGGCATTTAATAGTAACTCTATATATTTTACAGTGCTGAGAAAATCTGACTCACACATAGTAGGCACTCAATAAACATTTACCGAATAAATGAATGGAATTAATAAATCAACGTAGAAAGGCTCTGCAAAGTGTTCAAGACGAAAGACCAAACTCAGTTCAATCTCACAACAGTCAGGAGGCTGAGGCCAGTAAACATTACATGGAATAACAAAAAAGATAAATTCTGGGGCAGAAAAGCAGTCATATTTCAGCCCCTGGGGGAGAGGAGAAAAGGTACATCTGAGAAGGTAAGCTGTTGGAGAATAAGAGGAATGCTAGTTGGTACCATGCCCAGAATACTTCAGTAACTATAAGGATGACTGAATACAATAACACAGAATTCTGATCCTGAGGAGTAAGCTCAGCTCAGCTGAGGCGCACAACAGCCTGAGAAGGGCTAAACTGGCCTGCTTTTGATGGGAGGGCCATGTACATAGCACTAGAAATGAACTTTGTTATTTAGGAACAATTTTACAAAAGATGAGGGATTTGGACTTTTCCTAAGAACGCTTACTTTCTAGCCCCACAGTCATATGTAAAAACAAATGTTATTTCTCACTACAAAGATGGACGAGCTAATAAATTCAAATTTATTAATCAACAGCCTGACTTTAAAATCATGGAATTGACTCAAATGGTTCCCTATTTTAACTACAAAGAATATATTAAACAAAGCCCAAAAATGAGGTGGATCTGTATGGAAAGATGTAAAAACATCACATTTCTATGTAGTTTTGCATGGCCCCTTTTTTGTTAAAGACAGAAAAATGTTTAAACTGTAAGTATTAATATATGCATTTATATGCACAGAAAAAGACTGAGTATACACACCTAGTTCCCCTCAGGTACAAGGAGGGGAAAAAGAACTTTCATTTTTATTTTTTATATATCTATACTGCTTTAATCATATTTCTTATAAAATGTTTATTTCCAAGTAAAAAAATGAAAAGAAAAGAAACATGCTGCTTACTCTTTTCTTCTCAGATCTATCAATTTTCAACGGATCCGTGTTGGAGCCCTTCCTTTCACTAAAACATGACCTTTAAGTCAAAATGATGTACAGCACAGTCTTATCTTTAGAAACCTATACTTCAGGAATTTACTCAAATATACTTTTCTGTAGAAGCAGAAGGTCCTCAATGAGACTGTGGATGTCTACTTATCTGAAGACGTCAAGAACTTTCCACTCGTGGCAATCTTATACCACAACTTTTGAAGAATCTCAAGAGAACTCAAAAGTTCTTTGATCAGGTTTGTATACTTACCTTTCTTATTTGTTGTGAAGTACTTGGAATCTGTCATGGTTTTGGATCTTTAATGTGCACCTAGAGCAAGAAAAAAGAATTCATTTATCCAAGTTATTTATGTCCAGCAAGGCATTTGATTAATTTTAAGGACATTTGTAAGAACTTCGGTATTCAAAAATGGGTATCTTCTTATCACCATTACTCGTGATTCAATAGATGCAAAGATAAAAGAACTTAACTCTTGCCTCAAGGAGCTAATTGGGGCAAAGGCCAAATAGAATGGAGCGATAATCTGAACCTATTATGGCTTTGTGATTTTATCCACAGTTTTCTACCCAAAGCTTAAAAGACCTAAAACTAGACCTTTTTGTAAATACACCTTCAGTTAGTGACTCAAATATTTAAGATAGGGAAAAGCTGTTTTGAAAGATCTCCCCATTGTTTTCCATTCAGGAAAATATGACTTACTTTCTGCCTCAAAATGGAGTCATTCCAAAACATGTATTCTGAAGCAGTATAAGGTCTAAAGAGAAAACAGTTCTGCTACCCTACTCATCATTACAGGCAACTTTCAATGAAAGGAAGCTCTTTCAGAAAAAAAGCCTAAATTAATAGGACAGTATTCTTCCCCCAAAAGCATTTTAGAGAGGTAAACATGCTTTACACATGAATTCTTTTTTTAATCATGGTTTTCTTATTTGCAACAACCTACACTTAGCCTAACACTATTCCCAAAGAATAAATATCAGTTTACACTTAAAAACAGGGCAAAAAAAAATGTGACTGTTTTTCTGTCATATTTATAACAAAAGAGAATCAGAACTGGTGCTAAAACTTAAAAGAACATGAGTCCCAGACTCAAGGTTAATTCTGCTGTTCCATTTCCCAGGAGAATTAATCCAAGGGACACATGGCTCTACCAGTAAAACAAAAACAGTAGCAACTGGTCACATTTCTTCCTAAACAATGACACAATGTTTTCTCATTTGAAAAACTCCAAGACTTTGTCCAATGTACTTGATTTCTCTAAATACATTAAAATTTTCTTTTAATAACATTCCTTCTGTACTCAAAAATGAGTATCGTGCTCCTTATCACAATCACTACCAATACTTACTACCAAATTTAGGACAGATACCCTGGCACCTGCTCGGTACTGTTCAGTCAAAAACGAGTGACATCTGGCAAACTTGAGTGATAACACATTTGGCAAACAACAGTAAATATGGATCTGAGAGAAAAGACCTAAGCACTAAAGAAATCAGTGTAATTAAGGAAAAAGAGCCAGATAAACATGAAATCATGAAAAAAGCCTGGCTCAAATCTGATCTCTAAATGTGTTACGTGGACACTCTAAGGGAAATTAGACTCATAGGCTATCTCTTCAAGCAGCTGCTTGCTATTTACAGTCTTGGTTCTTATATAAGAATGTTTTGGTTGAACCAGAATTTCACTGAATTACCTTGTAAAAAGAAGTGAGCTAGAATTCACAAATATTATAGAATGCAAAAATTTGTTTTCACAGTATTTGTCATAACTAAAAATCTGTACCAGGTTTGCCTTATGCAATACTTTATCATAATGCCTTTCCAGCAAAAATTCAAAGAATGGTATAATTTAATCAATTCACAATGTAAACTAAATGTGAAGTGAGCAAACTGAGGAAAGGAGCCCTTCACATAAGAGACCTGGAATAAATCTGGTTACCTAATAAGTATCCAGAAATGATTACTGAGCCCACCTGGACTCTAGGCTGTTACAGTCTGTCCAAGATGTTACTATGCTATTCTAAGGCCCATGGGATCATCAACATTTAGAAGCTGCTGAAGACTTAAAACCAAAACTCTGGAATTTTTCACCCAGTTTCTTTGGAAGGCACAAGAAATTCTTCTGTATTCCAAAGCTCTCATACACACACATTAAATTCTTAACAGTTTTCACCACAATCTGTTAAACACTAAATTAACCTAGTCTTAAATCCTACCTTTATTAGCGACCCACACATTTCACTACCTCCCCTACCAAATTTCACTGTCAAGGAATGTATTCTGTCCTATTCACACTGTGAGCACAGTGCTCTTAACAAGAGAATAATGTGCCACCCACAAAATTTCAGCAAGAGCAGGTTATCAAGCAATCTTAGATCCTACATTAAGAATCCCAGCTCTTAAAGGGAGAAACATACTCTCTGAGCTCACGCTGTTGTAACACAGTAATAGTACAGAGCTTACCCATAATGACTTTATCAAGTTAGTTCCTGTCTTAAGCCCAAAAGAAACTCCCTGAAAGTCTAAACAAAAACGAATGAGAAGAGGTGGCAGTTGCAAATGCCACTGAACTGTTCACTTCAAAACAGTTGATTTTATGTTACATGAATTTCATATAAAAGTTATATTATCTATATATTTTTGAAAAACTTTGGAATACAGTTGAGAGAAGGCCTCCTCCCTATACAGATTATGTATCTAGATTTAACACAACCTACTTTCTACCAAATACAGCTTGTGAAAGTCTCTTCTCTTCCTATACTCCCTCCTTCCAGTTCTCCTAAAGAAAATAAGGCCAGAAAAAAATTAATAAGGTCTTAATTTAAAATAGGTCTCTGGGAAATTACAACTAAATTAGAGTTGGTGAGGCCACTAAACCCCTTTTTACACACAGATGGAATTTACAGCCTGGTGCTCATAGTGAAAAACTGGCCAGAGTAAAGTATAAAGCGGAAAGGTCATTCCAGCAAACTTCTATTACAAGGGTGACAGGCGGTAATCAGCTATTTCGATAATGCTGCAAAAACAAAAGTATCTTCAGTTATCATTTAGCTCATAAGAAATTATAACTGATTTCCATTTAAACATGACAGACTCCAAAGCAATTTGTTAATATTACACAGTAAGGAAAAAAGAGCAAAGCTTAAAAGTTTTACATCCAATTCTTAACTGAAATACCACTAAACTTTGGAAAACTTAAGCCTGAAAGTTAGCAAAGAAGGAAGGAAAAGGAACATACCCTACTCAATTCATTACATGTTCAGCTTGGTTCAAACCAGTGCCTACAATAGTACACATTAAAATGTGGATGTTCAAAAAAAAAAAACTGGAAGAACTGGACTTTCTTCAGTCTCTTAGTTCACAGAATGTTAGGTTTCTATTAATTTTCACCATCCAACTTTCAGTGAGGCAGTTGGAACACACTATCCTCTCTGCTTCCTTGGGAGTTTAAACTGTTCAAATACCTGCGAATAGTTCTCACTTTACTGCCACGCTTTGTCATCACTGGAATGTGTTACACGTTTTGCTGTACAGCTGCATCTCCTTCATCCACTGCTCTCTATTATTACTTTATAAATGTACCCTGAGGCTAAGCAATTGAGGTATACCAGGAAAGTAACTAATGATTTAAATTTTTTCTCATTCAGACCACCTTTTTTGTCATTCTGCCTTTTCTAAACTTACTACCTGCGTTTTTCTTTTAAACCACAGTGATTATCAGGACAGTGTTTGGCATTTAAAAAACACTGCTTTAAGCAGACAGACTCCACAAAGGGACTAGTGGTTACCAAAGGGGAGGGAGGGAGAAGGGGACTGAGGGGTATTATGATTAGTGCACCTGGTGTGTGTGGGGTCACGGGGAACACAGTTTAGCACAGAGAATACAAGTAGGGACTCTGTGGCATCTTACTACACTGATGGACAGTGACTGCAATGGCGTAAGGGGGTGGGGGGACTCGATAATAAGGGTGAATGTAGTAACCACATTGTTTTTTCTTGTGAAACCTTCCTAAGAGTGTATATCAATGTTACCTTAATAAAAACAAACAAACAAACAAATACTGCTTTATAAAATCCAAGTTTAATGAGGCATCAACACTATTTACGCTGGATAATGAAGCAGCCAAGTGAGTACACTTAAAGCCTGCCCCTCACAAAGAAGACAGCTCTGAAAACAGCATGAATAAATTCTTTGCATTCAAAGAATACGAAACAGGAAGTTCCAGTTTCTTTACCTCTGGCTTAATCTACAGCCTTTCTCAAACTAGATCATTCCTGATAAATCCAGAAAAAAAAAATCCAAGTCTGAAATGGAACCCCCCTCACTTCCCACTCTCTCACATCAGGTCAGTTTTGGAGGTTTCTCTTCCCTTCCCCCAAATGTCAGGAATTCGTCTTCTTTCCCTGGGTGTTCAAGATTCTACAGATATGTTCCTCCATTACCAGATGGGAAAGAGGAGTCCCTTAACCTTTAACTACGGGAGACGGGCGCAGATTGCCCACCAAGCGACCAACCTCTGGGGAACCCCTTTTCCCTCATGCTGGCTAGGCACGTTCCCAGTACCTCAGTGAACGACGCCAAGACGTTAACAAGGAAGGTTCTCCCCTTGGCTTCTCGCTTCTAACGGCCACACCCCTGGTCTCTGGCCCTGCTAACCCACCGCGACTCTTCGAACACATCTCCCCCCCGGTGCCCCTCAACTCCCAGCGACCACATCAGGGGAGCCCCTCTTCCCAGAAGAGCGGCGGAGTCCTTCTCTAAACCCCCTCCTCCCATCGGTCATACCCGCCGGCTCACTCCGGCCTCAACGGTCACGCTCCCAGGATCTCCTCTGCCGCGCGTGCCTGCGCCCAACCTGGGGTTCCCCTTTTCCCCCAGTGAGGGACATACCCCAAAGTAAGCTGTCTTGGACTCACCGAGGGCAAAGGCGGGGCGGCAGCTGCCTGACGGCGCAGCCAGAGAGGTGGTCTAATGGTTTCCTGCGCGTCACGATTCCTCCAGGTCTAAGCCACTGCGCAAAACCCACTTGCCAGGGACAAAGATGGTGGACAGTTACGTTTCACGTCAGAAGACCTCGCCTCGCGCGTAACGTCATGCCCGCAGGGGCAGTGCGAGCCGCAGGCTAGCGTGGGAGTGGGCCAAAGCCCCGGGCTTTGGACTGGGAAGGGTAAGGGGTCTGAAGCAGGAGTTTCAAGGCAACCAGGGGCTTGACGTCACGAAGAGCCGCTCTTCCGCTGCCCTCCTCGCCCCCGACCCCTAACTCACCAGAGGGAGCGGGGAGAGGTCGAGGGCTACACGGCGACAGCGGGCTTCAGACCTACGACGCGACGCAGCGGCCTCCCGGCCACTGACAAACGGAAGCTCCGCACTCGTTGCCCGACGCCATGACGTCGAGTAGGCGCTCTGGTCCGCCCCCGCCCCATGGAGCCAATCGCAAGGCCAGCGGAGCCGCGGGGCTGGGCCTGTGCTCTTGGAAACCGGACGATTCCCAGCTTAGGAGCCCGCCTGTGGTTCGCGAGCACCAAGCGCTGAGGCGTCCTTACTGCCCGCCTCCAGCAGGGTTTGCGTCAGAGTTAGATGCTGTTCTGGGTTGCTGACCTTGCCTGGTCTCAACACCGTAACACTGGCGCAGTAGCTTGGCCTCCTTTACTTAAGTTTGCCCACTTGCAAAGTGGGACCAGTAATGCCTACTCTATTTTGGCCTCCCTGAGAGCACCAGAGCAGTCTGGTCGGCAGAGCCTGGCGGACTTCAAGAAAAAAAAAACATGTTTTAACCATACCTTATACCGAGGGAGCTCCTTGAGAGTCCCTGGGCACGCTTCTGTAACCCGCCCATCAGCCCTGCCGGGCACGAGGCTCAAGCGGTCAGCTGATTCTCACTAGCCATGTTGTTTACTTGCCTTTCGCGATAGAAGTGACATTTTTCTTTCAAATGGACTCAGAAAAGGTCAAAAGTAGCAGGGAGCGTCTTGTCTTGATACAGACACTTCACACATGTAGGCTTCGTTCAAATGGGAGCCTAGGGCCTGAGTGTGGAGGTGAGGAGTTACCACTAGGAGCGAGTCCAGGAGGGCTTCGGGGATGGCTACAGGGCTGGCTGGGAAACAGGCCAGTTCTTGGAAGCAAGCTCCACTGGTTTCTGCCAGGGGTCCTGTGCTCACTGGGCCTCTCCGGGAAGGAAGATGTCCTCCTATCTCTGGGAAAGGTCAGAGTCCTTTCTGGTCATAACCGGTGCAGCCAAGCATCAGTGACTTGACACAAGCATCCCCTCCCCCAAAATGGAGCACAGAACATCCCTGTTATTACAAAAAGTTTTTGCCCAGTTGTCTGCAAAAGCTGTGGGGACCCCCCCCCACAGTTAATCTCCTGTTTCACTTTTTAGGAGGCTCCATCTCAGGTCTTCTTACTTCCCAGGCCTGTCCACATCCCTGCAGCATGTGTGGGCTTGTTCTGGGAGTGGGTAGGGGTAAAACTGCAATACTTCCAAAATATCTTTCCTGGTTTAGTGCATCTCCATATCAACAGGTGTTTCTAAGGGGTGGAGAGAAGTAGTCTTCATATCCATAGAGGGCTTATCTGGACAGGAGAGGCTGGGTGGGGCCCCTTTTGCAACCGGGGTTGTGAGAGGCAGTAGAGAGTAGAAATGGATGACTGACTGCTTGTAGGGTAAAAAATGAGTTTCTCCCAGTTGATTTCTCCCTTCAATTTAGGTTTCAAAGGTATTTTGTCCCGGGATTTTCCCTCTGCAGTTACATCTTCATCTTGCACCCCTTTGTGAAGCTGAGTGAAGCCTTGGATCCTGGGGAGGAGGATGGAATGTGGGATACAGGGATGAAAGAGACGGGAATGCACACACATGATGCACATTTCCACAAAAGATCTCATCCATGGACCGTGAGTCCTCCAGGTAGACTCCAGCCAGAAAACACATCTCACATTTCAGTGTAATTTGAACAATAAGAAAGGTGCTTGCAAAGGGTTACTGAGACAGGGACCATGGGCTTAGACAGACTAGGGTGAGGGCCTCCAGAAAAAGCAAGGCAAGATATTTACAGTCAAAGCAATGTAACAATGTAAAGTACCTATCAAAACTCTGTGTTCAGCATTATGCAAAGTCAAGGTCACACTACTTCTCTAGGTAAAGACACCAGACTAGGAATACAGACAACTTCAGTGAGATCAGTTAAATGTCAAAAGGCCAGGAGCAACTTGGCCTGGAATGTTTGAGCATTCTGCAAGGGTATCTCAGCATAACCTGTGACTTCACTATAAACACCCCTAGCAAACAGACAACAACCCAGTCCACCTTGAGGGCAGGGCAGGTGGTACAAGTCCACACCCAAAGACCCCAATTCCCAAAAATACTCAACTGCCTATAAATCCCCTAGACAATGCACCAACCCAGCCTCTCTTGTTTCCTCCTGGCATGAGCCAGGCACCCTTTCCTCTCACTGTACTTCTAAATAAAAAGTACTGTGTACCTGTACTTTTGCTCTCCTACCTTGAGTGTTTGTGAAGCTCGTTGTCTGGCTTCGAGAACAAGAACCCCGGCATCGTCAAGGTACCAGAGGAGGGGGCTGAAGGGTATCCACAGGTGGTGACTTTTGATCTGAGACCTCCAGGTGAGTAGAGGAAAGAGCCATTGCAGAAGGTACTGACAAAAAAGCATCTGATCAGTAGGAGTGGAGGCTGAGCTCGGGGGACGGTGCACCAAGAGGTGGAGAGGAAGCCAGAAAATAAGAAAAGAGTAAGAGGAGGAGGTCAGAATGGGAGGGAGATAAGGAGGAAAGGGAGAATGCACAGACACGGAGGCCAGTGCAGGAGGGGCCCAAAACATTTGCAAAGGCAGCTCTCATCCCGCGGGTCTGTGAGATTTCAAGCACCATCCAGGGTTCTTCAAAGCCAGATGGGAGAACTGCAGGCATCCGGATTCCCCTGGGACGGGTCCAACTTGGAGAATCCTGAACCCCACCCCAGCCCAGAGAGTCACTCTAGGATGGGGTCCAGGAAATTTACGCTTGACACTTCCCCTCTTCTGTCCTGTCCTCATCATCGATGGATCTGAAACACAATAAAATGTGAGAATCTCTGCCCTAACCTTACCTAGGAGACGAGGGGTACGGAATTTAACATCTGTGGGAAATAAGGGCTCTAACTGTTTGCCAGGTAGGAATTGTGATTTGTCCTCACCAACCCCCAGGAAGGTTGGAGACATTGCTGTCCCCACAGTACAGGTAAGCAAACTGGCTTAGGGGAGTTTAAGTAACTTGGGGGCCCACACAACTAATGAATGGTAGAAGCAGAATTCTCCTCCAGCTCTCTCTGATTCTGGTGGGAGCGGTAGCATAGTTCAGTGGTACAGCAAGTGGGCTTTGGAACAAGGAATGCTTAGGGATGAACCCCAGCTCTATCCCACACTGTTTGCTGGTTCTTCCCAGAACAGTGAGGGGACCCGGGCAGCCTGAGGGGTGGGGCTGAAACAGCTGCCACAGTATCGGTACTTTTCACAGGCCCCCTTAGATGGTATTGAAGATAGAAACTTCTAAGTGAACTTTTTTTGATGTTCAGAGAAGGAAAGTCAGTCACACCACCCTATGGCCCCTTAGCCTCAGGCAGAGAGGCCAGGATGTGACTTCAGGAAGTTACAAAAATTCTGAGCCTCAGTTCCTCATCTGTAAACTGGGAAAAATAGTGTACTTAGGACAGTTTCTGGTCTGCAGTAAGCACTTAAAGATGGCTAGCTATTGTTATTACAGTTCTGGCTAATTCTCATCTTTCCAGTCTAGTCAGGTCCCTGCCTTTAACTGCACTTCTGAGCACTGGAGTGAGATCCTCCCTTTCTTGTTTGAACCCCACTTATATCCTTACTTGGCATCTGATTGAAATCAACAAACTCTTAATAACGCGGCCCTCTCTCTTGACAGAGGAACAGCCATTGTTCTTGTGGGTTCTGTTGTAGAAAGCTGGTCCTTCGAGCTCCTTTCAAAAATGGATTTAAAATCTTTTATCAACTGTACCTCAATAAAGCTGGGGGAAAAATAAACATCACAAAATAATAAACTTCAAAATACCTTGCATTATTCACAGTTTTCAAATAGTGCTAAGTGAACTGAAATGGTGATGAAACGTGCCGCACGAGCTGTTCCCCAGGACCAGCCCCTGGCCGCGCCCGCTGTTCCTGGGCTCCAGCTGAAACTTCTGGCGCCCATCTCCACATCTCCTGTACTTCTGGGTTTTGCTCTATCCATTGTAGACACTGCCTTTCGACTTCCTAATGACATCGGCAAGGAGTTAGTTCATTCACAGCCCTGGCCCAGTCCATTCTTGAGGTTTAGTTATGTCACCCTTTCCAGAGAATGAAGTTTACAGAAGTGTGACTGTGGCAATATTGTGCACCCCAGAGCTTAATGGTGTCCTGCATTTGCGTGCCCAGACGCCAGGGGTTTAATTTCCTCACCTGCCTTTCTGTGCTGCCTGCCATTACCACCCCCCAGCTCCCCTCCAGTGCTCTGCGGCAGCAGCTGGTGCCCGGTTCCCTCAGAGCCCCTCCCTGGGCTGTCCTCCAGTGTGTCCGGTCACCTCCTCCACCTGTCACAGAGCTGCCATCCCGGAGCTCCCCTCCCGGCTCCCCTCTCTTGCTTCCTTTACTCTCTCTTTGCAAGAGCACAACCTCAAGTTAAGGATCCCTATTTAACATGAACGTTTTGGGACCACCTCAGGATAGTACTTATACCTTTAGTATGCATTAATTGGAAAAAAATACAGAAGGACCAAAAATTACCAGGAAGGCTTGTCAATGAATTTCTTTTATTTACCAGGATAGCATCTACTGACATGTGAAAGCCTGTGAAGACTTTAGGCTTAAGGGCTGGATCAATCTCACTTCATTCACTCTTTGATCCCTCCGGCGCTTTCCTCACCCCCTGGTCTTCTGGTGAGAGATCCTTTCTCGTAACGTTTCACTGAGCTCCCGCTACTCCCTTCGATCCAGTCGGAATGAAGCGCGGGTTTAAGGCCCCACCCAGCATGTGCACATGACCATGCATGGCAAATTGGGGTCTCCTCCTCCGGGACGCGTTGTCCAAGCAGGCCAGTTAGAGGCTTTCAGAGGATGGGCTTTCCTCTGAGAGCTTAGCTCCGCGGCGGTGCAGAGCTGCAATTATCCGGGACCATCTTTGCCACAGTGAGGCACCCCTGAGGCAGAAGGCATCACAGAGGAAAGCAGAGTTGAGAGACGGAAGGGGGAGGAGGTCATTGTTTGAGCCCTGGATGCAGCCAACTTTAAGCCCCTAGGCCTCCCTGCTATAAGAGCCATTGTGGGTAAAACGGTAACATTTCCAGAATATCTTGCCTGGCTTTAGTACATCTGCATATCATTAGGCGTTCAGTGGTGGAAAGAAGTAAGGCTTTAGTGCATTTGCATCATTCCTCAGAGGTGGAGAGAAGTTCATCTCCATATCAATGGATAATTACCTGGGCCATGGAGGGCTTATCTGTACCCGAGAAGTGAGGGGGAGGGTCGATTTTTGGCTTCTGCAGGAGCAGGAAAGGGAGAAGCGGCCCCAGACTGCAGTCTGTGAGCAATAAACAGATTTTAAACTTTATTTCTCCCTTTGACTGTTTTCAGTTTTTAAAGAGTTATTTTTACCCAGGATTTCCTGTCCTTGGACCTACAGCCAATATACTGTATGCCATTTTTGGTTTAAGCATATTTTAGTTTGATTTCTTTCTCTTGGAACATAAAGAATGGTGATGAATGTATTTGTGAACTAGGGCAAGTTATTTGCCCACTCACCTGCACCCCAAGTCTCAGTTTCCTGATTAATTGGAGAGAAGATCTACCTCACAGGAAGCTGTAAGATTTCAGAGAGACAACATGTACTTAGACTCAATATATTATCGCTGTTAGTGATACAGCAATTTCCTTTGTTGGAGACACAGGATTTGCTTGCTCTCTGAACAGTGCTTTGTGTGCACATGATTGAGAGGCCCCTGCTCTAACTGGCCTTCTAAGTGAGACAGGGACCATGGATGTGGTCAGAGTAGGGTGAGGGCCTCTAGAAAAAGCAAGGCAGGATATTTACAGTCAGAGCAATGTAACTCCCTGCAAGAAACCTCCCCTACCAAAACTCTGTGAAATATTAAGCCCTAGAATCATTCTTCAGTGAGATCAGTTAATATTCCCCAGATAAAGAAGAGTAGCACATGCTTTTATTATGCTAATCATTTGTAATCATGTGTAAGATTCACTTTAGCATGCTAAAAGGCTCAGGGCTATGTGCTGTCTTTCCTCCTTCAGATCTGATGAAGAGATTTGCAAACTGGGCAACGAATTCAGCATGCAGACCCAGCTGTAAACAACATAGTAAAAGGAAAGAAGGATTCCACCTTAAGAAAAGATTGCATTTTAACACCCAGGAAGTTTAAGAAGTAAGATTCTTAACTTACTCTTTAACAAATACACAATAAATCAGTCCACTCTGGAAGCAGGGCAGGTGGCCTTGTTTGATATGCTCCTGTAAAGGAATGCAAGAAACACCCTAGAGCGAGAGCCACCCAATTTCCATACCCTAAGGGGGACGAAACTCGTGACAAGACGTTAAGGAATGCTCGTGCAAAGGTCAGGCAAGCGGCGGGTTCCCGTTTCAACTTTATTGGTTAAAGTATGGGATGTGTTTCAAATTCATTGGTTGTGGTAATGTGTGGGCTTTGGTGCAATGGCTGTGGAAATCCTATATAATCTATACCTAAAGTTGCTTGGGGGGTCGACAGCTCGGACTCGACCTGCGACCTGCGTGTCAGGAGAGGTGCTGTCGGCCCCAGCTAGCTGGCTGAATAAAGACTTTGCTTGGATTTACATCTCCGTGTCCATGTGGTTTGTTCTCTGGGGAAACCCCGGAGTCCTGGACCCTAACACTCCCTGACCAAGATGCTGGAATCCCAGGGAGAACTCAAAGCAGGAAATTCCTTATGTTAAGTTAATTCTAAATATTCAGGGCCCACTTAACAAGTCCACACCTGTAAGCCTTTTTTCATGTTCCCCCAAATCCTCAACTGCCTATAAAACCCTTATGGGCTCTCTTGTATCCTCCTGGCTCGAGCCAGGAGCTCTGTCCTCTCACTGTCTCTCTCAATAAAAGCCTCTCCCTGGCTCGCCTACCTTGGGTGTTTGCTAAGTTCATTCTTCCACTCCTCAAACAAAAACCCCAGCATCACAAGGACCTGTGGCCACAGCTTGGAAATCACTGTTCTGGGGGTTGCCTTTTGAGCAGAACAGTGTACATTCTTCCATCCCCTTCCGGTCTATACTTACTCTTTTTCTAAAAGCATGACTGGCTGTTGCACAGCTCCCCCTACCCCTATTCCCACCTTAACCGGCCTGAACGCAGGTTACAGGCAGGATCCCCATCCCCTGTTATCTCCGTACTCCCCATTCTCAAACTTGCGCAGGAGGCAAGGCATTGGAAGTGGTGCATTTCGCAGAACGCTTCTTTCAGTTACTGAAGTAGGAATAACCTTCCCAACGGGTACTATGGGCATGTTTATTCATGCAGAATAAAATCACAATCATCACACATTGCTCAGGACAAAAATGCTACCAACCAGGACTGCAGTCGGTTGAGTTGTCCTTTAAACGTCACCTTGCTCCTCATTACTTCACCATGTTGCCTGTGAGCTCACATTGGCAGAGAGATGGTGCCACAAGTCAAAACTTTCAGCTATGAAAAAATTAAATGTGAAATTGTGATATCTATTAACTTATTTTGTTTCAGGCAGATTGCAAAGTCAGCTCTGGGGAAGTCACTGTCCTGGTAAAGTGACCTTATGTAGGGACTCCTAATTCCCAATTTGTTTTTTAAAATTTATAAAATTCAAAGGTAAATAAGGGAACGTGGCACTGCAGCCTCCCCATCGTCTCCGCGGAAAACCACCACCGTGACCAGATAAAGGTAGTGGCTGACCCTGAGTCGCTGCCCTGAGATCCATCTCCCGCCCACATGCCCCCGCCTGGAATGCGGTGGTGATGGGAGCAGCGCTCTTTTGGGTTCCAACGGATCCCTGCGGGCGGTTTTCCGTCAGTGGGCATCGTTGGGTGGGAAAGGCAGCAATTAAGGGGAGGCATCTAGGGCCCGTTTTGCTTATGTCCTGATGAGAGAGGCCAAGAGACTGAGGAGCCGTGGGGGCTGTGATGGGGACCCTGACTAGGGCAGTGCCTACAGCAGCCTTCCTGTTAGGATATTTCAGGGGATCAGAATCTTCACAGATTCAAATGGCCTCTAGAGAAAGAAATTCCACTGACCTGTTTGATGTTTACCTTGTGTAAGGCCTTTCGTTTGGAGGACTCTAGGGGTGGCACTGGATATAAGATTTGGTATTGGATCTGCATACAAATCCCGGCTCCAAATGGTACAGTCCCTTTGCAGCTTATGGTGCAAACACGTAGCACTAAGGGCTGACAGGAGGTCAGTCTGTATTTCATAAGGATTCATATGGGAAGAATGAAGAAATGACTTAAAATTCACTTGGAAATGTGACTCGTTATTTCTTTTTCTCACTGATCAATTAATTTTTTTTTTTTGGTATCATTAAGGTACAATTACTTGGACAACATTATGGTCACTAGACTCCCCCTAATATCAAGTCCCCCACACATACCCCATTACAGTCACTGGCCATCAGCACAGCAAGATGCTACGGAATCATTACCTCTCTTCTCTGCATATATTGACTTTCCTATGTCCCCAACCCCAACTACATTAGGTGTGCTAATCACAATGCCCCCTCTTCCCCCTTATCCCTCCCTTCCCGCCCATCCTCCCCAGTCCCTTTCCCTTTGGTAACTGTTAGTCCATTCTTGGGTTCTGTGAGTATGATGCTGTTTTGTTCCTTCAGTTTATTCTTTGTTCTTATACTCCACAGATGAGTGAAATCATTTGATACTTGTCTTTTCTGCCTGGCTTATTTCACTGAGCATAATACCCTCTAGCTCCATCCATGTTGTTGCAAAAGGCAGCATTTGTTTTCTTCTTACGGCTGAATAATATTCCATTGTGTATATGTACCACATCTTCTTCATCCATTCATCTACTGATGAACACTTAGGTTGCTTCCATTTCTTGGCTATTGTAAATAGTGCTGTGATAAACATAGGGGTGCATCTGTCTTTTTTTAAAACTGGGCTGCTGCATTCTTACGATAAATTCCTAGGAGTGGAATTCCTGGGTCAAATGGCATTTCTATTTTGAGTTTTTGAGGAACCTCCATACTGCTTTCCACAGTGGTTGAACTAATTTACATTCCCACCAGCAGTGTAGGAGGGTTCCCCTTTCTCCACAACCTCACCAACATTTGTTTTTGTTTGTCTTTTCGATGTTGGCCATCCTAACTGGTGTGAGGTAATATCTCATTGTGGTTTTAATTTGCATTTCCCTGATGATTAGCGATGTGGAACATCTCTGAATGTGTCTTTTGGCCATCTGAATTTCTTCTTTGGCGAAGTATCTGTTCAAATCCTGTGCCCATTTTTTAATTGGATTGCTTGCTTTTTATTTGCTGAGGTGCATGAGCTCTTTATATAATTTGGATGTCAACCATTTATCACATCTGTCATTTATGAATATATTCTCTCAAACTGTAGGATGCCTTTTTGCTCTATAGATGTTGTCCTTTGTTGTACAGAAGCTCTTCAGCTTGACATAGTCCCACTTAATTTTTGCTTTTGTTTCCCTTGCCTGGGGAGATATGTTCATGAAGAAGTTGCTCATGTTTATGTCCATGAGATTTTTGCCTACATATTTTTAAAGAGTTTTATGGATTCATGGCTCACATTTAGCTCTTGGATCGATTTCGAGTTTACTTTTGTGTATGGGGTTAGACAGTGATCCAGTTTCATTCTCTTCCATGTAGCTGTCCAGTTTTGCCCACAGCAGCTGTTGAAGTGGCTGTCATTTCCCCAATGTATGTCCATGGCTCCTTTATCATATATTAATTGACCATATACGGTTGCGTTTATATCTGGAGTCTCTATTCTGTTCCACTGATCTGTGGACATGTTCTTGTGCCAGTACCAAATTGTCTTAATAACTGTGGCTTTGTAGTAGAGCTTGAAGTTGGAAAGAGAGATCCCCCCCCCCCACTTTATTCTTCCTTCTCAGGATTGCTTTGGCTATTCGGGGTCTTTTGTGGTTCCATATGCTGTTGGTACTTTGATAGGGATTGCTTTGAATATGTAGATTGCTTCAGGCAGGATGGCTATTTTGGAACTGTTAATTCTTCCTAGCCAAGAGCATGGAATAAATTTACATTTGTTAGTGTCCTCTTTAATTTCTCTTAAGAGAGTCTTGCAGTTTTCACTTTTCAGGGTATAGGTATTTCACTTCCTTGGTTAGGTTTATTCCTAGGTATTTTATTCTTTTTGATGGAATTGTGAATGGAACTGGTTTCCTGAGTTCTCTTTGTTTTTTTACTTTCTGTCTTTTTTTTTTTTGAGAGGGCATCTCTCATATTTATTGATCAAATGGTTGTTAACAACAATAAAATTCTGTATAGGGGACTCAATGCACAATCATTAATCAACCCCAAGCCTAATTCTCAACAGTCTCCCATCTTCTGAAGCATAACAAACAAGTTCTTACATGGTGAACAAATTCTTACATAGTGAATAAGTTCTTACATAGTGAACAGTGCAAGGGCATTCATCACAGAAACTTTCGATTTGATCACGCATTATGAACTATAAACAATCAGGTCAAATATGAATATTCATTTGATTTTTATCCTTGATTTATAAGTGAATCCCACATTTCTCCCTTATTATTATTGTTGTTGTTATTATTATTATTTTTAATAAAATGCTGAAGTGGTAGGTAGATGCAAGATAAAGGTAGAAAACATAGTTTAGTGCTGTAAGAGGGCAATTATAGATGATCAGGTGTGTGCCTATAGACTAAGTATTAATCCAAGCTAGACAAGGGCAACAAAACATACACGGGTGTAGAAGATTTCTCTCAAAACAGGGGGGGTGGGGTTCTAAGCCTCACCTCTGTTGATCCCCAATTTCTCACCTGATGGCCCCCCTGTGACTGTGCCTGTCTTAGGTTGTTCCTCCCTTGAGGAATCTTACCCGTCTCTGGCTAACCAGTCATCTTCCGGGGCCATACAGGGAAATGTAAAGTTGGTAAGTGAGAGAGAAGCAATATTGTTTGAAAAGGTTAGCTTTTTACTTCTTTGCAGATTTATGCCCTGTGGCTTTTATGCCCAGCATTTGTCTTGAGGTATCTTTACCACTTGGAAGAATTATGATACTTGGTAATTTCATTATGAGGCACGAATTCTACTGAAGGGTTGTAATTAGGAAGGAAGAAGAAAAGCTATAGAAGTAGCAGACGGTAGAAAACATGGGAAGATTGATTATTTCTTTGACATATCTTCTTGTAGAGTACCATAAGCATGTATAGGTTTTAAAAACTACTAATAAAATTGCACACACACATTAACATAATAGGAATACAGCTACATAACCAAAGCAGACCTACAATTACCAGCCTTCTCCAGTGAAAGCAAGAAAACCAGTTAGGCACCCTAGGCATTTGTGAAAACTTATCTATGATATGGTGGATATTGTCTAACTGAATTTGAATAGTTTGAGAAAAATCAGACAAATTAAAACAACACACTCCTGGGAACTGTTCACATCCCATATGTTTTTTTTTTTTTTAAATAATTATTTTTTATTGAAGGGTAGTTGACACACAGTATTACATTACATTAGTGTTTCAAGTGTACAACACAGTGGTAGAACATTTATATACATAATTCTAGGTTCCAGCCATCACCCTACCAAGCTGTTACAATATCTGGACTATATTCCTTATGCTATACATTACATCCTGGTTACTTATTTATTTTACCATTGGAAGTCTGTCCTTTTTTTTTTTTTTTTTTTTTTTTGTGAGGGCTTCTCTCATATTTATTGATCAAAAGGTTGTTAATGACAATAAAATTCTGTATAGGGGAGTCAATGCTCAATGCACAATCATTAATCCACCCCAAGCCTAATTTTCGTCAGTCTCCAATCCTCTGAGGCATAACAAACAAGTTCTTACATGTAGAACAAATTCTTACATAATGAATAAGTTACATAGTGAACAGTACAAGGGCAGTCATCACAGAAACTTTCGGTTTTGCTCATGCATTATGAACTCTAAACAGTCAGTTCAAATATGAATACTCATTTGGTTTTTATACTTGATTTATATGTGGATACC
Source organism: Manis pentadactyla (assembly GCF_030020395.1). NCBI lineage: Eukaryota > Metazoa > Chordata > Mammalia > Pholidota > Manidae > Manis > Manis pentadactyla. Next base: position 151,695,167 of record NC_080022.1, read on the forward strand.
ACATTTCTCTCTTTATTATTATGATTTTTAATAAAATGCTGAAGTGGTAGGTAGATACAAGATGAAGGTAGAAAACAGAGTTTAGTGTTGTAAGAGAGCAAATGTAGATGATCAGGTGTGTGCCTGTAGACTATGTGTTAATCCAAGCTAGACCAGGGCAATAAAACATCCACGTATGCAGAAGATTTCTCTCAGAACAGGGGGGGTGAGGTTCTAAGCCTCACCTCTGTTGATCCCCAATTTCTCACCTGATGGCCCCCCTGCGACTGTGCCTGTCTTAGGTTATTCCTCCCTTGAGGAATCTTACCCGTCTCTGGCTAACCAGTCATCTTCCGGGGCCATACAGGGAAATGTGAAGTTGGTAAGTGAGAGGGAAGCCTTATTGTTTGAAAAGGTTAGCTTTTTACTTCTTTGCATATTTATGCCCTGTGGCTTCTATGCCCAGCATTTGTCTTGAGGTATCTTTACCACTTGGAAGAATTATGATACTCGGTAAATTTGATATGAGGCACGAATTCTATTCAAGGGTTGTAATTAGGAAGGAAGAAGAAAAGCTATAGAAGTAGCAGATGGAAGAAAACATGGGAAGATTGATTATTTCTTTGACATATCTTCTTGTAGAGTAACTTCAGCATATATAGGTTTTAAGCTACTACTTAAATTGCACACACACATTAATATAATAGGAGTATAGTTACATAACCAAAGCATATCTGTAATTACCAGCCATTTGCAGTGAAACCAAGAAAGCCAGTTAGGTACCTTAGGCATTTGTGAAAACTTATCTATGATATGGTGGATATTGTCTAACTGAACTTGAACAGTCTGAGAGAAATCAGACAAATTAAAACAACCAATTCCTGGGGACTGTTCACATGACATATGTTCTTTTAACAGTAAATAGTCTGTAGTTGTAAGACTTTGGAGCGCTACAATTGGCACTTCTCCAAATTCTTGGTTGAGTTCCAACAGTATAGATCCAGTCACATTTGTTGTTTTACTGTATGCACAGGCCAGCTTAGATGACTCCTTCCTCATTCCCATGGCAAGTCCAGGAACTGGTGGGATGAGTGCATCTACAGCTGTAGCAGTGTGTGGATCTTTGTTGGGGTTTTTTGATGATCATCTTCTGGCATGAGTCTTCCAGAGAGTGCAGATGTTGGAAGTTCTTTTTCATATCGTATCTTAGTTCATTTTCGGGGTAGCCCAATTAGGCTTTGATCCTCTGCATAAACACAAACAGACCCTTTGCCTACACTTTTATATGCCCTTTATACCCTTGTGTAGAACTCGTTGGAGGTTACCACACAGGAACTGCCCTTTTTTTTTTTTTGCTTTGTTTTTGGTATCACTGATCTACACTTACATGACGAATATTATGTTTACTAGGCTCTCCCCTATACCAGGTCTCCCCTATAAACCCCTTTACAGTCACTGTCCATCAGCATAGCAAAATGTTGTTGAATCACTACTTGCATTCTCTGTGTTGTACAGCCCTCCCTTTTCTCCTACCCACCCATGCATGTTAATCTTAATACCCCCCTACTTCTCCCCCCCTTATCCCTCCCTACCCACCCATCCTCCCCAGTCCCTTTCCCTTTGGTACCTGTTAGTCCATTCTTGAGTTCTGTGATTCTGCTGCTGTTTTGTTCCTTCAGTTTTTCCTTTGTTCTTATATTCCACAGATAAGTGAAATCATTTGGTATTTCTCTTTCTCCGCTTGGCTTGTTTCACTGAGCATAATACCCTCCAGCTCCATCCATGTTGCTGCAAATGATTGGATTTGCCCTTTTCTTATGGCTGAGTAGTATTCCATTGTGTATATGTACCACATCTTCTTTATCCATTCATCTATCGATGGACATTTAGGTTGCTTCCAATTCTTGGCTATTGTAAATAGTGCTGCAATAAACATAGGGGTGCATCTGTCTTTCTCAAACTTGATTGCTGCGTTCTTAGGGTAAATTCCTAGGAGTGGAATTCCTGGGTCAAATGGTAAGTCTGTTTTGAGCATTTTGATGTACCTCCATACTGCTTTCCACAATGGTTGAACTAACTTACATTCCCACCAGCAGTGTAGGAGGGTTCCCCTTTCTCCACAGCCTCGCCAACATTTGTTGTTGTTTGTCTTTTGGATGGCATCTATCCTTACTGGTGTGAGGTGATACCTCATTGTAGTTTTAATTTGCATTTCTCTGATAATTAGCGATGTGGAGCATCTTTTCATGTGTCTGTTGGCCATCTGTATTTCTTTTTTGGAGAACTGTCTGTTCAGTTCCTCTGCCCATTTTTTAATTGGGTTATTTGTTTTTTGTTTGTTGAGGCGTGTGAGCTCCTTATATATTGTGGACGTCAAGCCTTTATCGGATGTGTCATTTTCAAATATATTCTCCCATACTGTAGGGATCCTTCTTGTTCTATTGATGGTGTCTTTTGCTGTACAGAAGCTTTTCAGCTTAATATAGTCCCACTTACTCATTTTTGCTGTTGTTTTCCTTGCCCGGGGAGATATGTTCAAGAAGAGGTCACTCATGTTTATGTCTAAGAGGTTTTTGCCTATGTTTTCTTCCATGAGTTTAATGGTTTCATGGCTTACATTCAGGTCTTTGATCCATTTTGAGTTTACTTTTGTATATGGGGTTAGACAATGGTCCAGTTTCATTCTCCTACATGTAGCTGTCCAGTTTTGCCAGCACCACCTGTTGAAGAGACTGTCATTTCGCCATTGTATGTCCATGGCTCCTTTATCAAATATTAATTGACCATATATGTCTGGGTTAATGTCTGGATTCTCTAGTCTGTTCCATTGGTCTGTGGCTCTGCTCTTGTGCCAGTACCAAATTGTCTTGATTACTATGGCTTTATAGTAGAGCTTGAAGTTGGGGAGTGAGATCCCCCCTACTTTATTCTTCTTTCTCAGGATTGCTTTGGCTATTCGGGGTCTTTGGTGTTTCCATATGAATTTTTGAATTATTTGTTCCAGTTCATTGAAGAATGTTGCTGGTAGTTTCATAGGGATTGCATCAAATCTGTATATTGCTTTGGGCAGGATGGCCATTTTAACGATATTAATTCTTCCTAGCCATGAGCATGGGATGAGTTTCCATCTGTTAGTGTCCTCTTTAATTTCTCTTGAGTGTCTTGTAGTTTTCAGGGTATAGGTCTTTCACTTCCTTGGTTAAGTTTATTCCTAGGAATTTTATTCTTTTTGATGCTATTGTGAATGAAATTGTTTTCCTGGTTTCTCTTTTTATTAGTTAATTGTTAGTGTATAGGAGAGCCACAGATTTCTGTGTGTTAATTTTGTATCCTGCAACTTTGCTGTATTCCGATATCAGTTCTAGTAGTTTTGGGGTGGAGTTTTTAGGGTTTTTTATGTACAGTGTCATGTCATCTGCAAATAGTGACAGTTTGACTTCTTCTTTACCAATCTGGATTCCTTGTATTTCTTTATTTTGTCTGATTGCCGTGGCTAGGACCTCCAGTACTATGTTAAATAACAGTGGAGAGAGTGGGCATCCCTGTCTAGTTCCCGATCTCAGAGGAAATGCTTTCAGCTTCTCGCTGTTCAATATAATGTTGGCTGTGGGTTTATAATAGATGGCCTTTATTATGTTGAGGTACTTGCCCTCTATTCCCATTTTGCTGAGAGTTTTTAACATGAATGGATGTTGAACTTTGTCAAATGCTTTTTCAGCATCTATGGAGATGATCATGTGGTTTTTCTCTTTCTTTTTGTTAATGTGGTGGATGATGTTGATGGACTTTCGAATGTTGTACCATCCTTGCATCCCTGGGATGAATCCCTCTTGGTCATGGTGTATGATCCTTTTGATGTATTTTTGAATTCGGTTTGCTAATATTTTGTTGAGTATTTTTGCATCTACGTTCATCAGGGATATTGGTCTGTAGTTTTCTTTTTTGGTGGGGTCTTTGCCTGGTTTTGGTATTAGGGTGATGTTAGCTTATAGAATGAGTTTGGGAGTATCCCCTCCTCCTCTATTTTTTGGAAAACTTTAAGGAGAATGGGTATTATGTCTTCCCTGTATGTCTGATAAAATTCCGAGGTAAATCCATCTGGCCCGGGGGTTTTGTTCTTTGGTAGTTTTTTGATTACCGCTTCAATTTCGTTGCTGGTAATTGGTCTGTTTAGATTTTCTGTTTCTTCCTGGGTCAATCTTGGAAGGTTATATTTTTCTAGGAAGTTGTCCATTTCTCCTAGGTTTCCCAGCTTGTTAGCATATAGGTTTTCATAGTATTCTCCAATAATTCTTTGCATTTCCGTGGGGTCCGTCGTGATTTTTCCTTTCTCGTTTCTGATACTGTTGATTTGTGTTGACTCTCTTTTCTTCTTAATAAGTCTGGCTAGAGGCTTATCTATTTTGTTTATTTTCTCGAAGAACCAGCTCTTGGTTTCATTGATTTTTGCTATTGTTTTATTCTTCTCAATTTTATTTATTTCTTCTCTGATCTTTATTATGTCCCTCCTTCTGCTGACCTTAGGCCTCATCTGTTCTTCTTTTTCCAATTTCGATAATTGTCACATTAGACCATTCATTTGGGATTGCTCTTCCTTTTTTAAATATGCTTGGATTGCTATATACTTTCCTCTTAAGACTGCTTTTGCTGTGTCCCACAGAAGTTGGGGCTTAGTGTTGTTGTTGTCATTTGTTTCCATATATTGCTGGATCTCCATTTTGATTTGGTCATTGATCCATTGATTATTTAGGAGCGTGTTGTTAAGCCTCCATGTGTTTGTGAGCCTCTTTGCTTTCTTTGTACAGTTTATTTCTAGTTTTATGCCTTTGTGGTCTGAAAAGTTGGTTGGTAGGATTTCAATCTTTTGGAATTTTCTGAGGCTCTTTTTGTGGCCTAGTATGTGGTCTATTCTGGAGAATGTTCCATGTGCACTTGAGAAGAATGTATATCCTGTTGCTTTTGGATGTAGAGTTCTATAGATGTCTATTAGGTCCATCTGCTCTACTGTGTTGTTCAGTGCTTCCGTGTCCTTACTTATTTTCTGCCCAGTGGATCTATCCTTTGGGGTGAGTGGTGTGTTGAATTCTCCTACAATGAATGCATTGCAGTCTATATCCCCCTTTAGTTCTGTTAGTATTTGTTTCACATATGCTGGTGCTCCTGTGTTGGGTGCATATATATTTAGAATGGTTATATCCTCTTGTTTGACTGAGCCCTTTATCATTATGTAGTGTCCTTCTTTATCTCTTGTTACTTTCTTTGTTTTGAAGTCTATTTTGTCTGATATTAGTACTGCAACCCCTGCTTTCTTCTCACTGTTGTTTGCTTGAAATATGTTTTTCCATCCCTTGACTTTTAGTCTGTACATGTCTTTGGGTTTGAGGTGAGTTTCTTGTAAGCAGCATATAGATGGGTCTTGCTTTTTTATCCATTCTGTTACTCTGTGTCTTTTGATTGGTGCATTCAACCCATTAACACTTAGGGTGACTATTGAAAGATATGTACTTATTGCCATCGCAGGCTTTAAATTCGTGGTTACCAAAGGTTCAAGGTTAGCCTCTTTAGTATCTTACTGCCTAACTTAGCTCGCTTATTGAGCTGTTATATACACTGTCTGGAGATTCTTTTCTTCTCTCCCTGCTTGTTCCTCCTCCTCTATTCTTCATATGTTGGGTGTTTTGTGCTGTGCTCTTTCTAGGAGTGCTCCCATCTAGAGCAGTCCCTGTAAGATGTTCTGTAAAGGTGGTTTGTGGAAAGCAAATTCCCTCAGCTTTTGTTTGTCTGGGAATTGTTTAATCCCACCGTCATATTTGAATGATAGTCGTGTTGGATACAGTATCCTTGGTTCAAGGGCCTTCTGTTTCATTGTATTAAATATATCATGCCATTCTCTTCTGGCCTGTAGGGTTTCTGTTGAGAAATCTGATGTTAGCCTGATGGGTTTCCCTTTATAGGTGACCTTTTTCTCTCTAGCTGCCTTTAACACTCTTTCCTTGTCCTTGATCTTTGCCATTTTAATTATTATGTGTCTTGGTGTTGCCCTTCTTGGATCCTTTCTGTTGGGGGTTCTGTGTATTTCCATGGTCTGTTCGATTACTTCCTCCTCCAGTGTGGGGAAGTTTTCAGCAATTATTTCTTCTAAGATACTTTCCATCTCTTTTCCTCTCTCTTCTTCTTCTGGGACCCCTATAATACGGATGTTGTTCCTTTTGGATTGGTCACACAGTTCTCTTAATATTGTTTCATTCCTGGAGATCCTTTGTCTCTCTCTATGTCTGCTTCTATGCGTTCCTGTTCTCTGATTTCAATTCCATCAATGGCCTCTTGCATTCTATCCATTCTGCTTATAAACCCTTCCAGAGTTTGTTTCATTTCTGCGATCTCCTTTCTGGCATCTGTGATCTCCTTCCGGACTTCATCCCATTTCTCTTGCGTATTTCTCTGCATCTCTGTCAGCATGTTTATGATTCTTATTTTGAATTCTTTTTCAGGGAGACTGGTTAGGTCTGTCTCCTTCTCTGGTGTTGTCTCTGTGATCTTTGTCTGCCTGTAGCTTTGCCTTTTCATGGTGATAGGAATAGTCTGCAGAACTGGGACGAGTGACGGCTGGAAGGACTTCCTTTCTTGTTTGTTTGTGGCCCTCCTCTCCTGGGAGAACAGCGACCTCTAGTGGCTTGTGCTGCGCAGCTGCGCGCAGACAGGTTTTCTGCTTCCTGTCCGGCTGCTATAGAGTTAATCTCCACTGTTGCTGTGGGTGTGGCCTGGCTCGGGCAACTACTCCAAAATGGTGGAGTCGCGTTGGAGCAGGAGCTGCTGGGAGGCTATTTATCTCCGTAAGGGGCCTCCCTGCTCCCTGCAGCCCAGGGATTAGGGTGCCCAGAGATCCCGGATTCCCTACCTCTGGATTAAGTGACCCGCCCTGCCCCTTTAAGACTTCCAAAAACCACCCTCCAAAACAAAACAACGCCCACCAAAAAAAAAAAAGAAAAAAAAATTTTTTAATTAAAAAAAAAAAAAAACTTTTTAATTAAAAAAAAAAAAAAAGGTGGTCGTTCGTTTTTCTTTATTCTGCGGTGCCAGCCTCAGGCCTCTGCTCACCGGTCTTTCTGCCCTGTTTCCCTAGTATTGGGGTCCCTATCCCTTTAAGACTTCCAAAAAGCGCTCGCCAAAAGAAAGCAGCAAAAAAGCAAAAAAAAATGGTCACGCGCTTTTCTTATGTCCTCTAGCGCCCAGCCTCCTGTGCCTGCTCACTGTTCTTGCTGCCCTGTTTTCCTAGTATCGAGCGCCCTGCACTCTGGCCCGGATGGCTGGGGCTGGGTGTTCGGCAGTCCTGGGCTCCGTCTCCCTCCCGCTCTGCCTGCTCTTCTCCCGCCGGGAGCTGGGGGGAGGGGCGCTCGGCTCCCGCGGGGCCGGGGCTTGTATCTTACCCCCTTCACGAGGCGCTGGGTTCTCTCAGGTGCGGATGTGGTCTGGATATTGTCCTGTGTCCTCTGGTCTTTATTCTAGGAAGGGTTGTCTTTGTTATATTTTCATAGATATATGTTGTTTTGGGAGGAGATTTCCGCTGCTCTACTCACGCCGCCATCTTCCGCCCCTCCCATATGTTCTTTTAACAGTAGATAGTCTGTAGTCACAAGATTTTGGAGCGCTGCAACTTGCATTTCTCCTAATTCTTGGTTGAGTTCCAACAGTATAGATCCAGTCAAATTTGTTGTTTTACTGTATGCACAGGCCAACTTAGATATCTCCTTCTTCATTCCAATGGAAGTCCAGGAACTGGTGGGATGAATGCAGCTACAACTGCAACAGCGCCAGGATCTTTGTTGAAGTTTTTTGATGTTCATATTCTGGAATGACTCTTCCAGAGAATGTTGTGGTTGGAAGTTCTTCTTCATATTGTATCTTAATTCATTTCCTCGGTAGCCAAGTTAGGCTTTGATCTTCTGTATAAACACAAACAAACCCTTTGCTCACACTTTGATATGCCCTTTATATCATTGTGAAGAAGTTACTGGAGCTCACCACACAGGAACTGCTTTTCATTTTTTTTAAGAGGAAGGACTATTATCAGAAAAATGTACTTCCATAGCTGATCATCTGACACCCTTTAAATGATCAAAATTAAGGATATTTAAAGCATGCTTTAATCGTTGATTTACAGTTAGTTTTATCCTATCAGAGAATAATCTCCCTTTTCTTTCCTTTTTTTTTTTTACTTTCTGTCTTTCTGTCTTTATGGAGTTATCCATTTGGAATCTTTCACATAATGGAATCATACAATAGTTGTGATTTTGTGTCTATCTTCATTTTTATAATATTTTCAATGTCCATCTGTGTTGTAGCATGTGTCAGTACTTCATTCTTTTTTATGCAAAATATATTCCATTGTATGGATATTTCACACTATTCATCCATTGATAGATGTTTGAGTGTTTTTACTTTTTGGCTATTGAGACTAGTGCTGCTTTGAACACTCATGTCCAAATATTTGTTTGAACATCTATTTCCAGTTCATTGAGATATATGCCTAGGAGTGGAATTCCTGGGTCATATGGTAATTCTATGTTTAACTTTTTGAGGAACCACCAAACTGTTTTCAAGCAGCTGACCCATTTTATATTTCAATCAACAATGTATAAGAGGTCCAATTTCTACATATCCTTGGCAATACTTGCCATTTTCCATGCATTTGGTTGTTGCCATCCTAGTGGATGAAATGATATAATTTCTTTGGATAAATGTCTGTTCCAGTCCTTTGCCCAATTTTTAATTGGGTTGTCTTTTTGTTGTTTAGTTGCAAGAGTTCTCTGTATATTATGGATAGTAGATATCCATCAGATACATGATTTGCAGATGTCTTCTCCCATTATAGGTTGTCTTTTCGCTATCTTGGTAATGTACAAAAGTTTTGATGAAGTTGAATTTATCTGTTTTTTTCTTTAGTTTCTTATGCTTCTTGTATTATTTCTAAGAATCCATTGCCAAATCCAAGATCATTAAGATTTGTCCTGTTTTCTTCTAAGAGTTTTATGTTTTTAGCTGCTATATTTAGGTTGTTGATCCACTTGGAGTTAATTTTTCCATATGGTATGAGGTAGGGGTGTAATTTCATTCTTTTGCATGTAGATGTCCAGTTGTCCCAGCATCATTTGTTAAAGAAACCATTCTCTACCCATTAAAGGGTCTGGCACCTGAAAGTCAGTTGGTGATAGATGTAGAGTTTACTTCTGGACTTTCCATTGTATTCCATTGTCCTATTGCATATCCTTATGGCAGCTGCATACTGTTTGTTTTGGTTTTTTGGTTTTTTTGGTATCATTAATCTGTAATTACATGAGCAACATTACATTTACTAGACTCCCCTCATCATCAAGCACCCCCCACATACCCCATTGCAGTCACTGTCCATCAGCATAATAAGATGCTATAGAATCACTACTTGTCTTCTCTGCGTTGAACAGCCCTCCTGGTGCCCATCCCTACATTATGTCTGCTAATAGTAAAGCCCTTTTCCCCTTTTCCTTCCCTACCCACCCATCCTCCCTAGTCCCTTTCCCTTTGGTAACTGTTAGTACATCTTTGGGTTCTGTGAGTCAGTTGCTGTTTTGTTCCTCCAGTTTTTTTCTTTGTTCTTACACTCCACAGATGAGTGAAATCATTTGATACTTGTCTTTCTCCGCCTGGCTTATTTCACTGAGCATAATACCCTCTAGCTCCATCCATGTTGTTGCAAATGCCAGCATTTGTTTTCTTCTTATGGATGAATAATATTCCATTGTGTATATGTACCACATCTTCTTTATCCATTCATCTACTGATGGACACTTAGATTGCTTCCATTTCTTGGCTATTGTAAATAGTGCTGCGATAAACATCGGGGTGCATATGTCTTTTTCAAACTGGGCTGCTGCATTCTTAGGATAAATTCCTAGGAGTGGAATTCCTGGGTCAAATGAATTTCTATTTTGAGATTTTTGAGGAACCTCCATACTGCTTTCCACAGTGGTTGAACTAATTTACATTCCCACCAGCAGTGTAGGAGGGTTCCCTTGCTCCACAACCTGGCCAACATTTGGTGTTGTCTTTTGGATGGTAGCCATCCTAACTGGTGTGAGGTGATATCTCATTGTGGTTTTAATCTGAATTTCCGTGAAGATTAGTGGTGTGAAACCTCTTTGCATGTTTTTTTTGCCCATCTTAATTTCTTTCTTGGAGAAGTATCTGTTCAGATCCTCTGCCCATTTTTTAATTGGATTATTTGCTTTTTGTTTGTTGAGGTGCATGAGATCTTTATATATTTTAGATGTCAATCCTTTATCGGATCTCTCACTTATGAATATATTCTCCCAAACTATAGGATGCCTTTCTGTTCTATTGATGGTGTCCTTTGCTGTAGAGAGCCTTTTCAGCTTGATATAGTCCCACTTGTTCATTTTTGCTTTTGTTTCCCTTGCCCAGCGAGATATGTTCATGAAGAAGTTACTCATGTTTATGTCCAAGAGACTTTTGCCTATGTTTTTTTCTAAGTTTTATGGTTTCATATCTTACATTCAGGTCTTTGATCCATTTCTTATTTACTTTTGTGTGTGGGGTTAGACAATGGTCCAGTTTCATTCTCTTACATGTAGCTGTCCAGTTTTGCCAACACCAGCTGTTGAAGAGGCTGTCATTTCCCCTTTGTACATCCATGGCTCATTTATCATATATTAATTGAACATACATGTTTGGGTTAATGTCTGGGCTGTCTATTCTGTTCCACAGGTCTGTGGGTCTGTTCTTGTGCCAGTACCAAATTGTCTTGATTTCCATGGCTCTGTAGTAGAGCTTGAACTTCGGAAGCAAGATCCCCCCCACACTTTATTCTTCCTTCTCAGGATTGCTTTGGCTATTTGGGGTCTTTTGTGCTTCCATACGAATTTTAAACTATTTGTTCCAGTTCCTTGAAGAATGCTGTTGGTATTTCAACAGGGATTGCATTGAATCTGTAGATTGCTTTAGGCAGGAAGGCCATTTTGACATTATTAATTCTACCTAGCCAAGAGCATGGGATGAGTTCCCATTTGTTAGTGTCCTCTTTAATTTCTCTTAAGGGTGTCTTGTAGTTTTCAGGGTATAGGTATTTCACTTCCTTGGTTAGGATTATTCCTGGGTAGTTTATTCTTTTTGATACAATTGTGAGTGGAATTGTTTTCCTGATTTCTCTTTCTGGTAGTTCATCGATAGTGTACAGAAAAGCAACAGATTTCTGTGTAGTAATTTTGTATCCTGCAAGTTTGCTGAATTCAGATGTTAGTTCTAGTAGTTTGGGAGTGGAGTCTTTAGGGTTTTTCACGTACAATATCAAGTCATTTGCAAATAGTGACAGTTTGACTTCTTCTTTACCAATCTGGATGCCTTATATTTCTATGTTTTGTCTGATTGCCATCATGGCTAGGACCTCCAGTACTATGTCAAATGACAGTGGGGAGAGTGGGCATCCCTGTCTTGATCCCAATCTCAGAGGAAAAGCTTTCAGCTTCTTGCTGTTAAGTATGATATTGGCTGTGGGTTTATCATATATGGCCTTTATGATGTTGAGGTACTTGCCCTGTATACCCATTTTGCTGAGACTTTTTATCATGAATGGATGTTGAATTTTGTCAAATGCTTTTTCAGCATCTATGGAGATGATCATGTGGTTTTTGTCCTTCTTTTTGTTTATGTGGTGGATGAAGTTCACGGATTTTCAATGTTGTACCATCCTTGCATCCCTGAGATGAATCCCACTTGATCATGGTGTGTGATCCTCTTGATGTATTTTTGAATTTGGTTTGCTAATATTTTGTTGAGTATTTTTGCATCAATGTTCATGAGGGATATTGGTCTGTAATTTGCTTTTTTGGTGGGGTCTTTGCCTGGTTTTGGTAGTAGAGTGATGCTGGCTTCATAGAATGAGTTTGGAAGTTCTCCCTCCTCTTCTATGTTTTGAAAAACTTTAAGGAGAATGGGTATTATGTCTTCGCTGTATGTCTGATAAATTTCAGTGGTTAATCCATCTGGCCCGGGGTTTTGTTCTTGGGTAGTGTTTTGAAAACCTTTTCAATTTAGTTCCTGGTAATTGGTGTGTTTAGATTTTCTGTTTCTTCCTTAGTCAGTCTTGGAAGGTTGTGTTTTTCTAGGAAGTTGTCCATTTCTTCTAGGTTTTCCAGCTTGTTAGCATGTAGATTTTCATAGTATTCTCTAATAATTATTTGGATTTCTGTGGGGTCTGTCATGGTTTTTCCTTTCTCATTTCTGATTCTGTGGATTTGTGTTGACTATCTTTTTCTCTTAGTAAGTCTGGTTAGGAGGTTACCTATTTTCTTTATTTTCCAAAGAACCAGCTCTTGGTTTCATTGATTTTTTCTATTGTTTTATTCTTCTCCATTTTATTTATTTCTTCTATGATGTTTTTATGTCCCTCCTGCTGACTTTAGGCCTCATTTGTTCTTCTTTCTCCAGTTTCAGTAATTGTGACTTAGGTATTCATTTGGGACTGTTCTCCCTTCTTTGAATAGGCCTGGATTGCTATATACTTTCCTCTTAAAACTGCCTTTGCTGCATCCCACAGAAATAGGGGCTTTATGCTGTCATTGTCATTTGTCTCGGTATATTACTTGAGCTCTATTTTAATTTGGTCATTGATCCTTTGATTATTTAGGAGCATGTTGTTAAGCCTCCATGTATTTGTGAGTCTTTTTCTTTTCTTTGTACAATTTATTTCTAGTTTTATGCCTTTGTGGTCTGAGAAGTTGGTTGGTATTATTTCAATCTTTTTGAATTTACTGAGGCTCTTTTTGTGGCCTAGTATGTGGTCTATTCTGGAAAATGTTCCATGTGCACTTGAAAAGAATGTATATCCTGCTGCTTTTGGGTGTAGAGTTCTGTAGATGTCTTTAAGTCTATCTGTCCTAGTGTGTTGTTCAGTGCCTCTGTGTCCTTACTTATTTTCTGTCTGGTGGATCTGTCCTTTGGAGTGAATGGTGTGTTGAAGTCTCCCAGAATGAATGCATTGCATTCTATTTCCTTCTTTAATTCTGTTAGTATTTGTTTCACATATGTTGGTGCTCCTGTATTGGGTACATATATATTTCTAATGGTTATATCGTCTTGTTGGACTGACCCCTTCATCATCATGTAATGTTCTTCTTTATCTCTTGTGACTTTCTTTGTTTTGAAGTCTATTTCATCTGATACAAGTACTGCAACACCTGCTTTTTTCTCCCTATTCTTTGCATGAAATATCTTTTTCCATCCCTTGACTTTAAGTTTGTGTATGTCTTTGGGTTTGAGGTGAGTCTCTTGTAAGCAGCATATAGATGGGTCTTGCTTTTTTATCCATTCTATTACTCTGTGTCTTTTGATTGGTGCATTCAGTCCATTTACATTTAGGGTGATTATTGAGAGATATGTACTTATTGCCATTGCAGGCTTTAGATTCATGGTTACCAAATGTTTTAAGGGTAGCTTCTTTACTATTTAACCATCTAACTTAACTCTCTTATTAAGCTATTATAAACACAGTCTGATGATTCTTATTTTCTCTCTCTTCTTACTCTTCCTCCTCCATTCTTTATATGTTAGGTGTTTTATTCTGTACTGTTTTGTGTTTCCTGTGACTGCTTTTGTGGGTAGTTGATTTTTTTTTTTGCCTTTAGTTAGTGTTTGGTTGATCTGCTTTCTTTGGTGTGATTTTGCTTTCTCTGATGACATCTATTTAGCCTTAGGAGTGCTTCCATCTAGAACAGTCCCTTTAAAATATCCTGTACAGGTGGTTTGGGAGGCAAATTCCCTCAACTTTTGTTTGTCTGGGAATTGTTTGATCCCTCCTTCATATTTAAATGATAATTGTACTGGATACAGTACTCTTGGTTCAAGGCCCTTCTGTTTCTTTGCATTAAATATATCATGCCATTCTCTTCTGGCCTGTAAGGTTTCTGTTGAGAAGTGTGATGATAGCCTGTTGGCTTTTCCTTTGTAGGTGATCTTTTTTCTCTCTCTGGCTGCCTTTAATAGTCTGTCCTTGTCTGTGATCTTTGCCATTTTAATTATTATATGTCTTGGTTTTGTCCTCGTTGGGCCCCTTCTGTTGGCAGTTCTGTGCCCCTCCATGGTCTGAGAGACTATTTCCTTCCCCAGTTTGGGGAAGTTTTCAGCAATTATTTCTTCAAATACACTTTCTATCCCTTTTACTCTCTCTTCTTTTTCTGGTTTTCCTATAATGCAACTATTCTTCCATTTGGATTGTTCACACAGTTCTCTTAATATTCTTTCATTCCTGGAGATCCTTTTATCTCTGTATTCCTCAGCTTCTCTGTGGTCCTGTTCTCTGATTTCTATTCCATTAATGGCCTCTTGAACCTCTTGAAGTCTGCTCTTAAGTCCTTCCAGAGATTGTTTTATTTCTGTATTCTCCCTCCCTACTTGCTCCTTTAGCTCTTGTGTATTACTCTGCAAGTCGATCAGCATGTTTATGACCTTTATTTTGAATTCTTTTTCAGGAAGATTGGTTAAATCTATCTCCCCAGGCCCTCTCTCAGGGGTTGTCTGGGTAATTCTGGACTGGACCAAATTCTTCTGCCTCTTCATGGTGATAGAGGTAGCTATACGCAGGCAGCGTGCGTGTCAGCTTGGAGAACAAAGTCCTTTCCTGTTTTCTGTTCACCTTGCCCTTCTCTGCTGCCTGTGTCAGTTACTGGCACTCCTGGAGCAGACTCTGGACAAATCCCCTAAGCTGCCATGGGCATGGTTGCCATCAGGTTAGCACAGAGCCCACCGGGAAGTCACGGGCATGCTGGGGGTTCTTGCCTGTGAGAGTGGCGCCCCTCTGCCTGCACTGGGCAGCTGCACGCTGACTGCGGTCTTTGGGTCTGGCGCAGGCGGCTGTAAGCTGGGAGGAGATTCTGGGCAACTGCTGGGGGCGTGGCTGCTCTGCCGCCGCTGCGGGTACGTGCAGTCACTCCTGGGCTACTGGGAAGCCCTTGTTGGGGGCCACACCGGCTGTTGGAACTACTGGCAGGTTGGTTATTGTCATGAGGGGCTTCAGAGCTGCTCTGCTGCCCAGCGGGTTATGGCACCTGGAGTTCCCCAGGACTCCCAGCTGCCGCGCTGAGTGTGCTGGGATGACTCCTTTCAGCTGTGAGGTCCCTGGCCCTTTAAGACTTTCAGAAAGTACTCGCATTTCTTTTGTCCCAGAGGAGCTGGTTGTGGGGACCCCTCTCAGATTTTGCTTTGCCATTTCTCTAATATCCAGCACACCGTGCACTGTGTCTGCGGTCTCAGTGCAGATTACCAGAGTTGGTTGTTTAGCAGTCCTGGGCTTCCACTCCCTCCCAGCTCAGACTCATTTCCTCCCGCTGGGGAGCTGGGGTGGGGAGAGCATTCAGTCCCACCCGGCCACGGCTTGAATCTTACCCCCTTCGTGAGATGCTGAGTTCTCACAGATGTACATGTACCAGGCTCTTGTACTGTATCCACTGGTCTCTCTTTTAGGAATAGTTATATTTGCTGTGTTTTCAAAAATATATATGGTTTTGGGAGGAGATTTCTGCTGCCCTACTCTCGCCACCATCTTGGCTCCTACCCCCACATCCTGAAAAAGTTTTATTTTTCTCAAGTTCCAAGTGTTTCTCCAGTCACCTCTGGGGATGAGTGCATGTCACCAGCATCCAGCACCCAGTCTGCTTTCCAGCTAGGACACCTTTCCAGGTTTCTGACTCAGCTAGCTCTTTTACAAAGACTTGAACACCTACAAAAATGTAGGATGCGGCCCCGTGCCGGCCATCCAGAGCAAAGCCAGTGATTCACCTCCGCCGCGCCAGCTCCGCGCTCGTTCCGCGCACCCACGCGCACACCTGGCCCGAGATGGCGGCGGCGGCAGCGGGGGACTCCGACTCCTGGGACGCGGACACGTTCTCCGTGGAAGACCCGGTGCGGAAGGTGGGGGGCGGCGGCGGTCCTGCTGGTGGGGACCGCTGGGAAGGTGAGGACGAGGACGAGGGCGTCAAGGATAACTGGGATGACGATGATGACGAAAAAAAAGAGGAAGTAGCAGTAAAATCAGAAGTAAAAGTTTCAGAAAAGAAAAAAATAGCAGAGAAGATAAAAGAGAAAGAACGGCAGCAGAAGAAAAGGCAAGAAGATAATAAAAAGAGGTTAGAAGAACATGAAGAACCTAAGTGCTAACACCAGAAGAACAATTAGCAGATAAACTGCGGCTAAAGAAATTACAGGAAGAGTCAGACCTTGAATTAGCCATAGAAACTTTTGGTGTTAATAACACAGTTTGTGGAATAGATGCTATGAACCCATCTTCAAGAGATGACTTCACAGAATTTGGAAAGTTACTAAAAGACAAAATTACACAATATGAAAAGTCATTATATTATGCCAGTTTTTTGGAAGCCTTAGTTCGAGATGTATGTATTTCATTGGAAAGTGATGACTTGAAAAAGATTACCAATTCATTGACTGTACTTTGCAGTGAAAAACAGAAGCAAGAAAAGCAAAGCAAAGCCAAAATGAAGAAGAAAGGTGCGGTTCCTGGAGGGGGATTAAAGGCCACCATGAAGGACGATCTGGCAGATTATGGTGGTTATGATGGAGGGTATGTACAAGACTATGAAGACTTCATGTGACATTTGATCTTCTCCTGGTGTCTTCTTTCTGTTGCCCACAATCCCTTCAACATGTAGCACAACTTCCTTTCCTTTCAGTTCTGCCAAATGCTACAATCAGAAGTGCAGTATCTTTTATGCTGGTTATTTAACCCCTTGACACTTAGGTGCTAATGTGTGAACAAGGGAACTTGGATCTTGCTGCCAAGGGGTTAAAATTGGGAACCTCAGTTGCTACTAAATCATAGTTAAAAAAAGAAACCTAATAATGTTGTCATTGTTGTTGATTCCACAAGAACAGTCACTAAATTGGAAACTAAAGTTGCAAAACGACGAAAAATCTGTGTAGTATTTACCAGCACCATTCAGTAATACAGCCTTATCCATACCTCCTTGAACTACTTCATAACTTGTCAAGAAAAGCAGTTTGCAACAAGGGAATGTGGTGTGCACCTAGTATTAAAATTGCTTTGTCTTAAAATTGAGCATGAGGATATTAGAAATACATTGTGAAGAAGACTGCTCAGAGTGAAGATACCGTGGCTGAAAAGCACTAGTTTGATACTTAAAATCAAATGACCAAACCCTCCAACTTTGAATCTGAAGAAGGTAAACCTCTCCATTATTGCATTACAAGTTGTGGAATCTCTTGAATGCAGCATAGACTGTCTAGTTATATTTATCAGACTGTTCTACTGATGGAGTACTTCAGGTTGGGGAGGGGATACTACCTGTTTTATTTGCCTCTTTTAAGTGTCTGAGAAACAAATCTCCTTTGTTCTCCTAGGCTACAATGGAATAACTTTAACAGGGTTTTGGCATTTACTTCCCTTTATAAAACATGCTCAGCAAACTGCACCAGTTACAGTTTGGCAAATTGTTATGTTAACAATTATGACATCGTCAATGTTTTATAAAGCAACTAATTTAATAAAATCACTATTGTGAGGACTTAATTGTGTTATCTCCCAAGAGATATTTTTGGAGAGTAGAGAACACCACTCTTGGGACTAGAGTTCTCAATATGCTTACAAAGCTTAATAAGTGCTTGATAAGTAGTTAATAGCTTTAAAAGAAAAATGAGTCGCCAGGCCCTTAAGTGCTACCCTAGAGCAACAAAGGTATAGGGCTGCCTTCTTATTTATTTGGGGAAATTGTTTAGATACTAAAGCCTAACTAGGTACCTAGAAGAACTATTTATTTGGAGTAATTGCGCTTATAACTCAGGTTATGCCTCTAAGCATAGATTGGGTGATTTTTATTATATATTGTCTTTTAAGCAATTTAACCAAATTGGTGGTTGGAGTCTTTTTTTGAAACCATCACAAAATCAAAAGTAGGGACAAAACAGAAGATGTTCTTAATTTCTCTTACATAGGAAATTGTGGTCTATGGAACTTTGATTGAGACTCCTAAGTGGAAGACAGGACCATCTAAATGATTTGAGGAATTAACAAAGCAGTGACTACAGAGCAATAATGACAGCAAATAAAGAATGTTTTAAGACAGACAAGGGCTATGATTTCCTTAGCAGTAATAATGACATACACTGAATTTAAAATTATTTTATTACAGAGATCAGTTTCTAAGAAATGGGAATGTATCATCTGTTACTGAACTGTGTAAATAATATTAAATTCCTTTGAAACTGGAAAAAAAAATGTAGGATGCTAGGATCCCTGCCAGTACAGGCGGGGTCTTCTCACTGTGTCTGTAATATGGAGGATGCTGAGTGGCACTGGTTGGCTCTTGACACCAATCTCTACCCCCTTCTCTGCAGGTGTTGGAAGCCCAGGAACATTTCACAGATGCCCTTGACAGCAGAGTTCCACCAATAAAATGTACTTGTGTGAAATCCGGAGGGTAGAAAGGAGGTGGAAGCCGTTCTTTCCTCCTCTGGGGCGGCAGATGTACAGGCTGCATGTTGGCCTCCATGCACCCCACCAGTCACCAGGCAGCAATGACCTCAGCAGTAGTTTCCAGAAGTTTCCTGGGTTCTGAGTGGCAACAGCAACTGTGAGTCTGTGGAAAGCAGCTACAGCAAAGTAAACTGAAAGCTAGTGGGGTGCAGTGCCCCCACCCTCAGCTTTCACCACTAGCCCCTCCAATGAAAAGAACCAATTGTTTGTATACAAGCTTTCTGTTTGTTTGTTTGAAATATCTACAGTGATTTCTGTTTTCCTGTCTATGGTAACTGTAAAATGTCTGCAAATTCTTTGAGTCTTTTTTCTTCAAAAGGTTTCAATGTGAGCTGGATTTAGTGACTGACTTTTAACCATTCATGTTATGTGACAGAAGTGATGCTATATGCTTTCTGAGGCTAGGTCATAAAAAGTGTAATTTCCATCTGTCTCCCTCTCTGGATTGCTCACTCTGGAGGAGGCCAGCCATCACGCTGTGGGGACATTCAATCATGGAGCATGGGGACAGGCCCATATGAGGAGGACTGAGGCGCCCTCCAGCATCCGGCACCACCGTGGGAGCCATGTAAGTGAGCAGCACACCTTGAAAGTGGACCTCCAGCCTGTGAAGCCTTCAGATCTGCAGCCCTGGCAGAGATCTTGAGACCCTCATGAAAGACCCAGAGCCAGAACTGCCCAAACTACTCCTGAATTCTTGGCTCACAGAAATTGTGAGGAATAAATGTTTATTGCTATTTTAAGCCACTATTTTGCTGTGATCTGTTGCACAGCACCAGATAATCAATACACTGTCTGATGCAGGGGTTGAGCCAGATAGACGTGAGACTCTCTGAGCGGGTGTAGTAATGAATGATGCCCACGGGTGGTTGGGGACTTTGGCTCTAGACTCTAGCTCTTCTCTACCATAATATTTGCCATGCCAACAACCCATAGACATTCCTGGGCACAATGTTCCTTGACCTCCTATTATGTAAAGAGGACAGAAGTACCAAATGTGCAAATATAAAGTATGGTTTTATTGTTTCTTGGGGAAACTTACAAAGAGAATGGTAACAGGGGATTGGGCCAGACTTAGCTGGCCCAGGTGCCCATTGGCTAGGGGCCCTGTAGGGAGGGAGCCTGCCTGGAATGTATCACGTTTATACGATGGCAAGGCAGGAACATCTACACGACTAACAGTGGAAACTCCAATGATGAAAGAAGCGATCTCATTAGAAAGGTGGAGGCTGTTTTTCCATTGAGCTGGTTGGTTCCTGCTGAACTAGCTCTGCTGAGCTACTGAAAGGGGAAAGGGACTATGTCTCCAAGACTATCCAACTGGCTTCACCTCCTAGATTCCTGACACTTCACTGATCCCCATTCCTAGGTGATGCATGAACCTTATCATCATCTAGAATGTTCAGTCTTTCACTCTCTGAACATAAGCTCTTGTCCTTCCAGTTCTCACTCAAGTAGACCCACTGTCCCAAGTTCTTCACCTGCATCAAAACCTCCTACCTGGTGGCCCATTTTCTCCTAGGTCCTACTTATCTAAACCCCCAAGTGGCCTCTCTACTTCTAGGCCACCATCGAATTACTCCTCCTACAACTCAAGCTGGATCATGTCTCTTCTCTGCCTAAAACATCAGTAGTTCTTGCTTTGTAGTTCTTATTTGCTAATTTGCTTGTTATTTGCATGTAAGTATTTAACAATTTGTACTTTAATTCCTTACCAGATGGCTAGGATTGGTTATGAGTTCATACACTTCAATGAGAGAAAATTATGTATTTTATTGAGAAGCCAATATTAGAAGCGTTGTAGGTGGCCCGGGGCAGGCTGGGGCTCCCTCTGTGGTGGTATCTTGGGCTTCAATCTCCTCCCTTCGGCACCCAACCCTGAAGTCACATTCTTCTCTATTACGACGACTTCACTGAGCTCCCTGGGACAAGAAGAATAATGCCAAATCTTTTTAACTTTTAAAAGGAATAATAAAACTTATTGTTATTACCTCATTTTAGATAAGAATTTTAAATTGTCCCTAATCTTTTACCCTCCATCCGTCTCAAGTAGCTTCTGCGCCAGGTTTTTCTCACGTGAGGGACTGACGGTTCTGTACATATTCCGGAGCCAAAGCCGCCTTCTCCAGGAAAAGCCCTTCTAAAAAAATAGAAAGGAGGTATAAATTCCATACATCCCCTGCTTTCTCCAGCACAGTACTTGATCCTCCTCAAATTTACCTGATTCTTACCCTCTTCTGAGAGTTTATCCAGATGAGCAAGGAAGCCCCTTGGAGGAAAACACACACACAGATAATAATTAGTGATTCATGCTATTTTTCATGTCTCTCACAATGTGTATCTCTGACTTATTAGGACCAAATGGGTACCTCAGTCCATCATCACAAGCAAAATCACTACAGACCTGGGATCCTGAAAATCATTCCATGCATGCTGAGCTTCAGAACTTCTCCGTATCTGTCCCTTATAGCCCCACAGTGTCCCTGGGGAGACCTTTGTATGTGGCTTGGCATGGAGTGTAGGCAGGATTTCAGCCCCACTCACCTTCTTGGCCACTGGCCAAGTGCCCTTGTGCAGTAAGCGAACTGCTCAAGCACACCGGGCAGAAGCGTTTCACTCTCTCCAGAGGCATTTTACACCAGTATCCTTTGGACTCAGTCTCACATGTGTCACTTGCTGGTGGGTGGGGGAGAAGGTGCTTCCGTTTCCCTACTGCTTTCTCCTACAGGTTGAATCACACCAACTTATTGCTGAGTCCAACTAACTCACTAACTTTCACGTGTCAGACTCTCACTGACAAGTGAATGGGTTGTGAAATCAGCTTAAAGGTCATGACCAGCACTGAAACACAAAATATTCTTTTGAATACAAATGGAATAGAAAAAAATCAGAGTGCATAATAAGTTTGTTTTAGAAACTACTCATGCCTATATGGTACGTGTAGTGGGTCATGACATAAAATGGAGCTCACAGCCCAAGCACAATGACCAGTGGAGAAGTCCCCAGTGGGAAGGAACCGTCTTCTTCCTGCTACTCGCTCTCAGTATGACCATGGGGCAAGATCATTTCCTTTTCTCCTTCTCCATTTCTTTATTATAAGAAGTAGAGATAAATTCCTGACTGAGGTTTCTCCCAGTTAAAATTCTGTGAGGTTTGGTTAAAGGCAACAGACACTGGGGACCTGAAAGCCAGTAGGATGTGAAGGGATGATTGACAGGAAGGGCTCATATATTCGACCTTCCATCAGCTTTGAAGGAGACTAGCATCCAGGACCATGTGGCCTTCTCTGCCCTTTCCCCAGAGCCTCTGAGCAGTCCACTGGCCAGGCCTCATGTCCACCCCCAGCAGGAAGGGTACAACCAAAACCTTTCCCCCTCCAGTCGTTTTCCTTCCAGGCCTCGTGACAGCAGATGCGGCGGTGCCAGTCGCATTCTAACTCAGCTTTGGCTGGGGAGCTGCTTCTGAGAGGCAGTAGGGTAAGTACTCTTCCTGCCTTTGATGGTTTCTTCACCGTAAAATGATGTGTTTGAAATAGATGAGTTCTAACCTTTCCTCTAGTTCTAAAATTCTACTTTGCAATGGCCAGATCAATATTTACCCTGAGCCTCCTTCTTCATCCAGCACTGCCTTTCTACGGGAGCACATCTGTTTTGAAAGAAAACATGATCATGATTATCTAACATGATGACCACTATTTCCAAATCTTTATTCAACTTTTTATTTTAAATATCATCTACCAGTGGGATGATAACGGTTTTGAGGACAGGAATTCTGTTCTATTTAACTGTCCTTGGACTCTTCCACAGTACCTAACTTGAGATCGTGAGATAGCTTGCAATATATTTCACTGATTGTTTTAGATAACATTCAACAGCTAATCCCTAATAAAAACTCTTGGAACTAGGAACAGAAGTTATCTGCGAGGATCCTAAACAGCATCACTGTTTTAAAATCCAGAACAAGAGTGGAAAAAAAAAAAAAGAACAAGAGTACAGTGCCTATTATTACTGTGACTATTCATTAATGTTGAGGAGGTCCTAATCAATGTGATAAGAAAAGTAAAGTATTGTAAGGGAAGAGACAAACATATTTGCATTTGAAGTGATGAATAACCTAAAAAGCCCAAGAGGACCAACTAAAATTTTATTGGAAATAATATGAGAATTCACTAAGATACAAAATCAAGAGATCAATATACAAAACTCAAAAGCATTCCTATATACCAAGGGTAACTAATTTTAAAATGGAAGAAAGATCCCATTTACATCAGCAAAAATGTATAAAGTACCTCAGGGTAAACTTAACAAAAAACGTCTAAGAACTATGTGATGAAAACATTAAAACTCTTCTGGAGGACTTTAAGAAGATATGAATACATGACCCGAGATACCATATTCCTAAATTGTTGTAAAGATATAAGTTCTCCCCAAATTTACCTACTAATATAAAGCAATCTTATTCAAATCCCACGATAATTTTTTTTTTAGATAATTATTTTTTATTGAAGGGTAGTTGACGCACAGCATTACATTACATTAGTTTCAAGTGTACAACACAGTGATAAAACATTTATATACATAATTCTAGGTTCCAGCTATCACCCTACCAAGCTGTTACAATATCTTGACTATATTCCTTATGCTATACATTACATCCCGGTTACTTATTTATTTTACCATTGGAAGTCTGTCCTTTTTTTTTTTTTTTTTTGTGAGGGCATCTCTCATATTTATTGATCAAATGGTTGTTAACGACAATAAAATTCTGTATAGGGGAGTCAATGCTCAATGCACAATCATTAATCCACCCCAAGCCTAATTTTCGTCAGTCTCCAATCTTCTGAGGCATAACTAACAAGTTCTTACATGGAGAACAAATTCTTACATAATGAATAAGTTACATAGTGAACAGTACAAGGGCAGTCATCACAGAAACTTTCGGTTTTGCTCATGCATTATGAACTCTAAACAGTCAGTTCAAATATGAATACTCATTTGGTTTTTATACTTGATTTATATGTGGATACCACATTTCTCTCTTTATTATTATTTTTAATAAAATGCTGGAGTGGTAGGTAGATACAAGATAAAGGTAGAAAACATAGTTTAGTGTTGTAAGAGAGCAAATGTAGATGATCAGGTGTGTGCCTGTAGACTATGTGTTAATCCAAGCTAGACAAGGGCAATAAAACATCCACGTATGCAGAAGATTTCTCTCAGAATGGGGGGGTGAGGTTCTAAGCCTCACCTCTGTTGATCCCCAATTTCTCACCTGATGACCCCCCTGCGACTGTGCCTGTCTTAGGTTGTTCCTCCCTTGAGGAATCTTACCCGTCTCTGGCTAACCAGTCATCTTCCGGGGCCATACAGGGAAATGTAAAGTTGGTAAGTGAGAGAGAAGCCTTATTGTTTGAAATGGTTAGCTTTTTATTTCTTTGCATATTTATGCCCTGTAGCTTCTATGCCCAGCATTTGTCTTGAGGTATCTTTACCACTTGGAAGAATTATGATACTTGGTAAATTTGATATGAGGCACGAATTCTATTTAAGGGTTGTAATTAGGAAGGAAGAAGAAAAGCTATAGAAGTAGCAGGCGGCAGAAAACCTGGGAAGATTGATTATTTCTTTGACATATCTTCTTGTAGAGTAACTTCAGCATGTATAGGTTTTAAGCTACTACTTAAATTGCGCACACACATTAACATAAGAGGAGTATAGTTACATAACCAAAGCATATCTGTAATTACCAGCCATCTCCAGTGAAACCAAGAAAACCAGTTAGGCACCTTAGGCATTTGTGAAAACTTATCTATGATATGGTGGATATTGTCCAACTGAACTTGAACAGTCTGAGAGAAATCAGACAAGTTAAAACAACCCATTCCTGGGGAATGTTCACATCCCTTATGTTCTTTTAACAGTAAATAGTCTGTAGTTGTAAGATTTTGGAGCGCTACAATTTGCACTTCTCCTAATTCTTGGTTGAGTTCCAACAGTATAGATCCAGTCACATTTGTTGTTTTACTGTATGCACAGGCCAGCTTAGATATCTCCTTCATTCCCATGGCAAGTCCAGGAGCTGGTGGGATGAGTGCATCTACAGCTGTAGCAGTGCGTGGATCTTTGTTGGGGTTTTTTGATGAGCATCTTCTGGCATGAGTCTTCCAGAGAGTGCTGATGTTGGAAGTTCTCTTTCATATCGTATCTTAGTTCATTTTGGGGGTAGCCCAATTAGGCTTTGATCTTCTGTATAAACACAAACAGACCCTTTGCATACACTTTTATATGCCCTTTATACCCTTGTGTAGAAATCATTGGAGGTTACCACACAGGAACTGCCCTTTTTGTTTTGTTTTGTTTTGTTTTGTTTTTGGTATCACTAATCTACCCTTACTTGATGAATATTATGTTTACTAGGCTCTCCCCTATACCAGGTCCCCCCTATAAACCCCTTTACAGTCACTGTCCATCAGCATAGCAAAATGTTGTAGAATCTCTACTTGCCTTCTCTGTGTTGTACAGCCCTCCCTTTTCTCCTACCCCCCATGCACGTTAATCTTAATACCCCCCTACTTCTCCCCCCCCCCTTATCCCTCCCTACCCACCCATCCTCCCCAGTCCCTTTCCCTTTGGTACCTGTTAGTCCATTCTTGAGTTCTGTGATTCTGGTGCTGTTTTGTTCCCTCAGTTTTTCCTTTGTTCTTATATTCCACAGATAAGTGAAATCATTTGGTATTTCTCTTTCTCCGCTTGGCTTGTTTCACTGAGCATAATTCCCTCCAGCTCCATCCATGTTGCTGCAAACGATTGGATTTGCCCTTTTCTTATGGCTGAGTAGTATTCCATTGTGTATATGTACCACATCTTCTTTATCCATTTATCTACTGATGGACACTTGGGTTGCTTCCATTTCTTGGCTATTGTAAATAGTGCTGTGATAAACATAGGGGTGCATCTGTCTTTTTCAAACTGGGCTGCTGCATTCTTAGGGTAAATTCCTAGAATTGGAATTCCTGGGTCAAATTGTATTTCTATTTTAAACATTTTGAGAAACCTCCATACTGCTCTCCACAATGGTTGAACTAATTTACATTCCCACCAAAAGTGTAGGACGGTTCCCCTTTCTCTACAACCTCGCCAACATTTGTTGTTGTTTGTCTTTTGGATGGTGGCAATCCTAACTGGTGTGAGGTGATATCTCATTGTGGTTTTAATTTGCATTTCTCTGATGACAAGCTATGTGGAACATCTTTTCATGTGTCTGTTGGCCATCTGAATTTCTTCTTTAGAGAACTGTCTATTCAGCTCCTCAGCCCATTTTTTAATTAGATTATTTGCTTTTTGTTTGTTGAGGTGTGTGAGCTCTTTTTGTTTGTTGAGGTGTGTAATATTTATCAAATCTGTCATTTATGAATATATTCTCCGATACTGTAGTATACCTTTTTCTTCTATTGATGGTGTCCTTTGCTGTACAGAAGCTTTTCAGCTTGATATAGTCCCACTTGTTCATTTTTGCTTTTGTTTTCCTTGCCCGGGGAGATAGGTTCATGAAGAAGTCACTCATATTTATGTCCAAGAGATTTTTGCCTATGTTTTTTTCTAAGAGTGTTATGGTTTTATGACTGACATTCAGATCTTTGATTCATTTCGAATTTACTTTTGTGTATGGGGTTCGACAGTGATCCAGTTTCGTTTTCTTACATGTAGCTGTCCAGTTTTGCCAGCACCATGTGTTGAAGAGACTGTCATTTCCCCACTGTATGTCCATGGCTCCTTTATCGAATATTAATTGACCATATATGTTTGGGTTAATGTTTGGAGTCTCTATTTTGTTCCACTGGTCTGTGTCTCTGTGCTTGTGCCAGTACCAAATTGTCTTGATTACTGTGGCTTTGTAGTAAAACTTGACGTTGGGGAGCGAGATCCCCCCCACTTTATTCTTCCTTCTCAGGATTGCTTTGGCTATTCGGAGTCTTCAGTCATTCCATATGAATTGTTGAACTATTTGTTCCAGTTCGTTGAAGAATGCTGTTGGTTATTTGATAGGAATTGCATCGAATCTGTATATTGCTTTGGGCAGGATGGCCATTTTGACGATATTAATTCTTCGTAGCCAAGAGCATGGGATGAATTTCCATTTGTTAGTGTCCTCTTTAATTTCTCTTAAGAGTGTCTTACAGTTTTCATAGTATAGGTCTTTCACTTCTTTGGTAAGGTTTATTCCTAAGTATTTTATTCTTTTTGATGCAATTGTGAATGGAATTGTTTTCCTGAGTTCTCTTTCTATTGGTTCTTTGTTAGTGTATAGGAAAGCCACAGATTTCTGTGTGTTAATTTGTATCCTGCAACTTTGCTGTATTCTGATATCAGTTCTAGTAGGTTTGGATTGGAGTCTTTAGGGTTTTTTATGTACAATATCATGTCATCTGCATATAGTGACAGTTTAAGTTCTTCTTTACCAATCTGGATTCCTTGTATTTTTTTGTTTTGTCTAATTGCTGTGGCTAGGACCTCCAGTACTATGTTGAATAACAGTGGGGAGAGCGGTCATCCCTGTCTTCTTCCTGATCTCAGAGGAAAAGCTTTCAGCCTCTTGCTGTTAGCTGTGATGTTAGCTGTGGGTTTGTCGTATATGGCCTTTGTTATGTTGAGGTACTTGCCCTCTATACCCATTTTGTTGAGAGTTTTTATCATGAATGGGTGTTGAATTTTCTTGAATGCTTTTTCAGCATCTAGGATATGATCATGTGGTTTTTTTACTTCCTTCCAAGATATTGGTCTGTAGTTTTCTTTTTTGGTGGGGTCTTTGCCTGGTTTTGATATTATGGTGATATTGGCTAGATAGAATGAGTTTGGGTGTATTCCCTCCTCTTCTATTTTTTGGAAAACTTTAAGGAGAATGGGTAGTATGTCTTCTCTGTATGTCTGATAAAATTCCGAGGTAAATCCATCTGGCCCGGGGGTTTTGTTCTTGGGTAGTTTTTTGATTACCGCTTCAATTTCATTGCTGGTAATTGGTCTGTTTACATTTTCTCTTTCTTTCTGTGTCAGTCTTGGAAGGCTGTATTTTTCTAGGAAGTTGCCCATTTCTCCTACCTTTTCCAGCTTGTTAGCATATAGGTTTTCATAGTATTCTCTAATAATTCTTTGTATTTCTGTGGGGTCCGTCGTGATTTTTCCTTTCTCGTTTCTGATTCTGTTGATGTGTGTTGATTCTCTTTTTCTCTTAATAAGTCTGGCTAGAGACTTATCTATTTTGTTTATTTTCTCAAAGAACCAGCTCTTGGTTTCATTGATTTTTTTCTATTGTTTTATTCTTCTCAATTTTATTTATTTCTTCTCTGATCTTTATTATGTCCCTCCTTCTGCTGACCTTAGGCCTCATTTGTTCTTCTTTTTCCAATTGTGACATTAGACTATTCATTTGGGATCGTTCTTCCTTCTTTAAATATGCCAGAATTGCTACATACTTTCCTCTTAAGACTGCTTTCGCTGCGTCCCACAGTAGTTGGGGTTTTGTGTTGTTGTTTTCATTTGTTTCCATATATTGCTTGATCTCTATTTTAATTTGGTCATTGATCCATTGATTATTTCGGAGCATGTTGTTAAGCCTCCATGTGTTTGTCAGCCCTTTTGCTTTCTTTGTACAATTTATTTCTAGTTTCATACCTTTGTGGTCTGAAAAGTTGGTTGGTAGGATTTCAATCTTTTTGAATTTACTGAAGCTCCTTTTATGAGCTAGTATGTCATCTTTTCTGGAGAATGTTCCATGTGCATTTGAGAAGAATGTGTATCCTGTTGCTTTTGGATGTAGAGTTCTATAGATGTCTATTAGTTCCATCTGTTCTAGTGTGTTGTTCAGTGCCTCTGTGTCGTTACTTATTTTCTGTCTGGTGGATCTGTCCTTTGGAGTGAGTGGTGTGCTGAAGACTCCCAAAATGAATGCTTTGTGTTCTTTTTCCTCTTTTAATTTTGTTAGTCTTTGTTTAACATATGTTCGTACTCCTGTATTGGGTGCATGTGTATTTATAATGGTTATATCCTCTTGTTGGCCTGATCCCTTTATCATTATGTAATGTCCTTCTTTATCTCTTGTGACTTTCTTTGTTTTGAAGTCTATTTTGTCTGATACTAGTACTGCAACCCCTGCCTTTTTCTCCCTGTTGTTTGCATGAAATATCTTTTTCCGTCCCTTGACTTTTAGTCTGTGCATGTGTTTGGGTTTGAGGTGAGTCTCTTGTAAGCAGCATATAGATGGGTCTTGCTTTTTTATCCATTCTATTACTGTGTGTCTTTTGATTGGTGCATTCAGTCCATTTAAATTTAGGGTGATTATTGAAAGATATGTACTTATTGCCATTGCAGGATTTAAGTTTGTGGTTACCAAAGGTTCAAGGTTAGCTTCTTTACTATCTTACTCTCCAACTTAACTCGCTTATTGAGCTATTATAAACACTGTCTGATGATTCTTTATTTCTCTTCCTTCTTATTCCTTCTCCTCCATTCTTCATATGTTGGGTGTTTTGTTCTGCGCTCTTTTTAGGTCTGCTCCCATCTAGAGCAGTCCCTCTAAAATACCCAGTAGAGGTGGTTTGTGGGAGGCAAATTCCCTCAACTTTTGCTTGTCTGGGAATTGTTTAATCCCTCCTTCATATTTAAATGATAATCGTGCTGGGTACAGTATCCTTGGCTCGGGGCCCTTCTGTTTCATTGCATTAAATATATCATGCTATTCTCTTCTGGCCTGTAAGTTTCTGTTGAGAAGTGTGATGATAGCCTGGTGGTTGTCCTTTGTAGGTGACCTGTGTTCTCTCTCTGGCTGCCTTTAATACTCTGTCCTTGTCCTTGATCTTTACCATTTTAATTATTATGTGTCTTGGTATTGTCCTCTTCGGGTCCCTTCTTTTGGAAGTTCTGTGTGCTTCTGTAGTCTAAGCAACTATTTCCTCCCCCAGTTTGGGGAAGTTTTCAGCAATTCTTTCTTCAAAGATACTTTCTATCCCTTTTTCTCCCTCTTCTTCTTCTGGCACCCCTATAATGCAGATATTGTTCCTTTTGGATTGGTCACACAGTTCTCTTAATATTGTTTCATTTCTGGAGATCCTTTTGTCTCTCTCTGCATCAGCTTCTACGCATTCCTGTTCTCTGGTTTCTAGTGCATTGATGGCCTCTTGCATCCCATCCATTCTGCTTTTAAGTCCTTCCAGAGATTGTTTTATTTCTGTAGTCTCCCTCTGTACTTGCTCCTTTAGGTCTTGCATATTTCTCTGCAGATCCATCAGCACGTTTATGATTTTTATTTTGAATTCTTTTTCCGGGAGACTGGTTAAGTCTATCTCCGCAGGTCCTCTCTCAGGGGTTGGCTGGCCTGTTTTGGAGTGGACAAATTCTTCTGCCTTTTCATGGTGATAGCGGTGGCTGTAGGCAGGTAGCGGGTGTGTCAGCTGGGAGAAGAAAGTCCTTTCCTGCTTGCTGGGCAACTTGCCCTTCTCCACTGCCTGTGTCGGTTACCCACACCTGTGGAGCAGCCACCGGTTTAATCCCCTAAGCTGCTGTGCACGGGGTCTCAGCACAGAGCCCTGCGGGGAGTGGCAGGTGTGTCGAGTGCACTCCCCCATGAAAGTGTCGGCCCTGCCGTGCTGGTGTGTGCTGGCAGCGGCCTTTCGGTCTGGCCTGGGCGGCTGTGCATTGGGCTGGAATTCCACGTGGCTCCTGGGGGCACAGCTGCTCCTGGTCTGCTCTTCTGCTGCCGCCACCAGCTCCCGCGGTCCGCTCCCGGTCCCCCCTGGTGCTGCCAGCACGTGTGGGTTGCTCCTGGGCCTTTCAGTTGCTGCCACCGCAGGCTCGCTCGGGCCTCTCCCCAGCCACTTGGTCGCTGCCACCGCGGGCTTGCACAGGCCTCTCCCAGGCCCCTCTGGCGCTGCCACCCCCAGTGCGTGCCGCCTCTCTCCCACTTCTGGGCTTACGTGTCAGGGTCCACACCAGTTGGGTAAATGACTGGCAGGCTGCTTATTGCGGTGAGGGGCTTCAGAGCTGCGCCGCCACCCAGGGGGTTAGAGCACCTAAAGTTCCCCAGGATTCCCAGCTGCTGGCTAAGTGTGCCGGGACGACTTCATCTAGCTGTGGGGTCCCTATCTCTTTAAGACTTGCAGAAAGCACTCGCTTTTCTTTTTGTCTCAGGGGTGCCGGTTCCGGGGACCTGCCCACAGGTTTTGCTTTTCCGTTTCTCTAATATACAGCACCCCGTGCACCTCGTGTCTGTGTTCCGGGTGCGGATTTCTAGAGCTATTAGTTTAGGAGTCCTGGGCTTTCACTCCCTCCCTGTTTCGACTCCTTTCTTCCCGCCGTGTTTTGGGATTGGGGAGCATTTGGGATCCACCTGGCCACAGCTTGTATCTTACCCGCTTTGTGTGATGTTGAGTTCCAGCAGATGTAGATGTATCCTGGCGGTTGTACTGTATCCACTGGTGTCTCTTTTAGGAATAGTTGTATTGTATTTTCATAAATATACATGTTTTTGGGAGGAGATTTCCACTGAACTACTCGCACCACCATCATGGCTCCATCTTCTAATTGCATTATTTTTATCAATTCATTAAGATCTCAACTCCCTACATTTCTTAGAACTACTCCTTTGCTAAAAGACAGATTCTCAGTTACATTATTAAGCTAACAGTGACAGCGACCCACATACTTAAAGGAACAAGAGAAAGGAACGGAACGGGAAATAATGAACATTAGTGGCCACATGATGTGTACTGTGCTCTCTGCCTGGTGCTTAACCCCTGAATGAGAACTTACTCATACATGTATTACACTTCACAAACTGATTTTATATGCACTAGGTCTCACATGCCCTTTGTCTTGTAGGACAAGTATAGATATGTTTTTGTTTATTTTGTTTTTGCAATTTTTATAGAGGAGTACTAATAGTGCTATTTTATGAAAGTTTTCTTTGGAACTTGAGAGTTTCTGGTTCTATAACCAGAAGCTGCTGCTCAGCCCTTCTAATGGATGGGAAGGCTCTTGTGTTGTTAGACTGTCCAACTCTAAATTTGCTCTGAACTCAAGCCTTTCTATCCCCAAAAACACTCAGGTGCTTTTAAGCATTTTTCTATGTAGTAGGTTTCCTTGGCACTAACGTGATGAGTTTCAAAATGTCCTTTCTTGCTCAGATAGCTTGAATACAGGTCTCTGGGGCACATCATAAAATGATCTGGGGCACATCATAAATAATACTCTGCTTCTTCTATAAATACAGGGTTACTTATTTTAAAAATGTTTTTTTCTTGCCAGTTATATCATTCCCTTTTCCCACTAAAGGTGGGCAAAACAGGCATTTTCACTCTACTTTTATAGATGAGGAAAAAGGAGATCAAAGTGGTATAGATCGTAGCCTAGTGCTCAGGTCTGCTAGCCTCAGTTTGGGGCTCTCTGCAAGCCCATGCTCCTCCTTCCTCACAACCCTTACCTCCTCCTCTGACCCTCACCACCACCTCCAAAAATGCTTGTAATTCTTCTGGAAAATAAACCCAGCTGGCCAATGAACTTGTGCAGCTGCCCTCGACTTTCATGTAGTCAGAAGCTTTGGATGGTTCCCCAAGTAAAGCAGGAAATACTAGAAATGAAATTAAATGAAAGCAAAGCAGGCATCTGAAAAAATTTTGTTTTTTCCCTTTTGCATTTTAGGACCTCAAGTATTGTTCCATAGATTTATTGAATATTCCACATTGACAAAACAACCTGACAGCTCTCTTAACCCACACCCCAGATCCCTGCTCAAATTTAAGCAAAGAGCCAGGGTAGACATGGTGTTTTTTTGTTTTTGTTTTTTCCCCTTATATAGAGCCTTCTCTCATAGGGGCTGGGATATATGGAAGCAGGGACCAAGCAAAGGAATAGGTGGGTAGGTGGAGAAGGGCATATGTAGAAGAGTACTTGTTCGCAGTGTGTGGTGGTGGTGTGGTCATCTGTGATGGTAGCAAGAACAGGAACACACTGCAGAGGTGGAGAGAGAAAGCTGCACACTCTCTTTACGTCTGAAGCACTACAGGATGGGGTATATGAACGTGAGGAGTGACTGTTAGATCTGCAGAGAATCTAGCTGAGGGCGAGTATTTGTCTTTTAGCCTTGGCTTTTCTTGAGCACAGGCCATGGTCCCCAATGGCCTAATACTGCACATAGTACTCTATTTTGCACTATGGAGTGTTCCTAGCAGGAAGCGGCTCTTTCAAAAGACATATTTCTCTCTTTTTGTTGTTGCAGACCATAGGTTTAAGTTTGTGTTTATTTTTCTCCTAATCGAACCTCAAATGTTTGCTGATTCCCGATCTGTTTTACTGAGATATATGGCTATGGACGGACAAAAAGCTGTCTCATCAGTCTTTCATTATCAAAAGCAGTCTCTCCTTTTTTTTAAATTGAGGTATCATTGATATACAATCTTATGAAGGTTTCACATGAGCAACGTTGTGGTTTTGACATTCACCCATACTATCAAGTCCCCTCTGCCCAGCCCCAACCCCATTGCAGTCACTGTCCATCAGCGTAGTAAGATGAAAAGCAATCTCTTCTTTTTGACAGATGATGAAACATCTATAGGGGACCCAGAAGGGTTGTTCATGAAGGCTTTACAATCCCGGAAGAAGAGTAGCAGCCCTGAGCTGACTATCGAGCCAGAGAAGGCGGCCGCAGACAAAAATGCCATCAGTTTGTCAGGCTTCCAAAATGAGCAAGGAGACTTTAGCAAGGAAAGTGCACTTAGCTACGTATTATCTTATTTCTCTGGATATATGGAAGGTGCAGAATCAGCATTATTACAATTCATTAAACCTCTTCTTTCAAACTTACAAGGAGATGAGCCTGTGGGGCCTTTGCAAAACAACGCAGAGAACACTTCTCTTCCACCTGGATCCAGCATTTCAACTGAGAAAAATAAACAGAAAATAATCTCTGTTCTGGAAGATATCATAGATGCCATGCCTCTACGTTCCAAACTTCTGAATCCCAGATTTCACCATCAAATCTCCACTAAAACATTGGAAACTGCCCAATTAAAAGAAAACAGCCCACCAGAAATTCAGAGAGTAGGGTGGAGGCTGGGGCCTTTGAAGGTGGTCATCAAGGGCCCAAAGGGCATTCGGAAGAGGCGACGCAGACAAATGAGGAAGGCTGGCATCAACGGGAAGCAGAGGGCCCAGCTCCTTGCGGAGAGCACGGCCGAGAAAAAAGGGCTCACGACGGCATCCCCAAGGGCGCCGGAGCAGCCTTACGTGGCGCAGCCCCCGAGGGAGACCGCAGGAAGCTCCTTCAGCACAGAGTCTTCATTCCGAAGGGAACAGGAGGCAGCCGTCCCTTCTGTCCAGTACTTGATGGGCAGGCCTCCTGCTTCCAATACTCCAAAATCTCTACCTGAGATTAAACCAAAATCGAAAGACCTAGCTGACAGTATTTTTGTTTTAGAAGCTGCGAGTGCTAGAATGAGAAATATGAAGGCTTCTGAACCAACCTCACACTTAAGAGAAAAGTACCTCTTTCCTGAATCTTTGCGGCATGCGGGTCACAAAATCCTCAAGGCCAAAATGAGTAGACAGTTCAGCAACAAAGGTTCACACAATAGCCCGATGGTTGTGAACAAGCCTCCATTCACCTAAATGAGCCTTATGAACTCTCTTTCACAAGGGGCCTTTACTTCGTCAGCACTGACTTCTCAGAAAAATCCTTTTCCAGATTTATTTTCTCTTTTGGATCCAAGCCCGAAACTAACCAAAGAAACACAACGGGAACACAACAATGTGGACACTGACTTACCGTCCACAACAACAGCCTTCCCTTTCCCAGGGAGCTCATCTCCAGGTGGCCACCGCAAAGCTCAGCTAAATGAGCAGCTGCGGTCCCTCATCACCAACACTGATGTGAAAAGGCTCATTTCTCATGTTTTCTGGAATTTGAAAATGGGCTGCTCGGAGACCCACCTGAAACCAGCCTGTGCCAAGCTCATCTTCCAAACCGGCCTCCTGATGAAGCTTCTCAGCGAGCAGCAAGAAGCAAAGGAGCCCAGGGCAGACTGGGATACAGACTAGTGGGAAACAGAAAACTACATCCATGGGAGTCCAGAAGCCCAGAGTGAACAGGAAGAGCAGGAGATCCATGAGGTGAGGATAACTCCCAAAACATTGCCCCCCAGCCTGTTAGTCAGTTTGGGACATGGCATTGAAACACCCCGGCAGGAAGACCGCAGCCCCTAGTCTGTGTCTTGTCTTGGCCTGGGCCTTTGGGGAAGACAGGGATCTCCCACTGTGCTCATGTAGAGAATGATGCCACAATTGCTGGGGTAGGCGAGGAGGGGACCTAACACCCAAGGTAAACCAAGACAAGGCAGATTTATCATTAGCATTACATTTGGTACACTCTTCAAAAACATTTATGTTACTTGCCTGAAATAATGAGATGTTATAAGAGCTTTTATCCTTTCCACCTCTTTGTTTTTGAAAAGTCTTTTTCCATTATTTTTTCAGTTCCCAAAAGTTCTGGTGCATGGGTATCGAATCAAAGTCATCTTGGCATTGTCAGTGACAGGAGCAGTGCTGCTGTTGATTGCAGCTTTCTGTCTCATTAAGGTAAGGACACTTAGTCCAGGATTCCAGAGGATAGTCTGTCTTTAGATTCAGAATCCACAAACTAAAAATCAAAGTCTCTCTCCCACCTCTTATACTTGATATTCCTTCTTAGTCACCAGGACCAACATATGCTTTATTCTCTTCCTGCAAAGTATATGCCTGAGACTTTTATAAAGAAATCCCCCTTTCAGGAGATCTCCGTGGAACTGACACGAGATAATGAGCCATTAGACTGTTTTGAGAAGTTTAAGAAGGCCAGAGTTGACGTGACAGTAAAATATCTTCAACTCAAAACTAAGTCAATTTGACATCAGTCATTCCCTTTCTACCAATGATTTCTTTCCTTGTTGACTGGAATTATGAGGGATGTGTAATCTCCACCCTCATGAGCGATAAGTCACCCTGGAAGAAAGGACACGGCTAAAAGATAAAAGTGTGATCTTGTTGATTCACTAGATTTACTTAGCAACTTTCTTCCCCATCACGTAAGGCATTGTGGAGATAGGTACAGTCAGATTACTGCAACCAAAAGCCCGTGTCTGGGTTTCTAAAGCACTTGGTATTGACGGTCCTTCTGGAGCTGGCTTGCCTGCCTGCCTTTTGTTCAATAACAGAATGGTTTGTTACTTTTCCCAACAGGCAGGGCTGACAACAACAGAGTGATTTAATTAGCCGGTAATCCTGACTCTACGCGATGAACCCAACCTCATTTCCTATGTGTACCTTTTCTACTGTCGTGGCAGCCCTCTTTCCAGCCAGAGCGACTACCCAGGATGCCCAGTCACATGCCCATTCCTACTTTTGTCTGTTCCTTTGCCCATTTAAAATTCCCTTCTTTCACCTTGTAGAAGTCCGTTGAGTCTCTGAAAGCCAACTCAAGTTCATGTTTCTTCATGAACCCTTGCCTAAATACTCCAGTTCTGGTCCTAGTCCTTCTGTGAGACTTACTACCATTTCTTAGAGCCCATGATGAGGCATTCCTCTCCCCTGCGATGTTAATATGATAAGCAATTTTTTAAACGTCAGCTCCCCAAGAGAGAAACACCAAGGTCAACACACGGTGGAGCAGAGCAGAGATAGTTATTTTTATAGGGTTATAACAATTAATTTTCTTTACTGATCAGAACACAAATGTTGAAATATTTTTTTATAAACATGGAAACGTTTAAGTGAACTAAATATTTTAAAGTGCACTTCTGTCTTTTGTACAATAATATAATCATTCAGTCTAGGGCAATAGAAAGCAAACAAGACCACAGCCTTGAGGTCAAAACTTCAAGGTAGAGATATTTAAGGACCAAATGGCTTCCTGGCCTATCTGTCTTGAGTAAAACCTGACTGGATGGATGAACTGCTAAAGAGAAACTTGTACCTGAAGGTCACTTGGTCAGGTCGCTTTAGTGTGCCACAGAGGCCTCTCCCTGTGATGACCTGAAACCCCCTGGTTGTGTAGACACAGCTAGTCTGTGTGTGGAACAGATATATTTCTCATTGTCATGTCATACTCTGGCATTCTGACTTTTTATCAATGCTGTGATACTAATCAGTTGAGATTGCACCGAGTGAGTTCTCTCTTGGAGAGTCTCTGAGTCTAGGACACTGGTAGCTAGCATGGGGTCAGCTTGCCAAGGCCTCTGGGAAGGGAGTCATTGGCCATTGCCCAGTCAGTGACCACTGTACCCCAGGTGACAGAAGTCCTTTTGCTGTTTTGGAATTCATATAAGCTTCCATAGTGCTTTTAATGTCCATGTAGTTTAACCTTGCATTTATATATATGTAAGTATGTATATGGTTTCATTGTTTCTTCTCCTCACTTAGATGATAAGCTTTTTGAGGACAGAGACCATGCAATGTTTTTCCTGTGGTAGACAGTAATGGTGTTCAAGGGGGAAAGAGGAGGCAATGTCAGTTCCACAGTAAGGAACAATGCCACCTAACAATGATCTGAGGTAGCATACGGAGTCCAGCAATAGACTGACCCATGTGTTAATAGGACTTTTGAAATGTCACCTTTTAATATTCTCATCGGTAGAAGAAGATGAATAAATGTTAATAGAACAGCTCCCTAACTATATGGGGGGGGGGGGAAATAACAGCAGATCTCTATTTATCACCTTAAATAAACATATTTCAACAAAAAGAAAAGAAGAATCCATGGAAGTATTAGAAAAAAATAGAAGCCATAAGCAATATTTTTATATCTTGTGGTGGGAAAGAGCCTTCTAAGCCTGATATGACAAGCCTTTGATATGATGCCTTGATAGATTTGGTCACCTTGCCTGTGACACCGTCAGTAGACTTAGTACTGATTTATGTCAAACTTCAGGCCAAATTCGCCATACGTTTTCTGATTTAACTCCCGCACTCCTGGAAGGATGATATCACCATCTCTCTTTCACAGATGAGGGAGATCAACTTGAGGCCCCAAAGGTAGAACCCAGTGGTGCTGAAGTGCAAAGTCTGTGCCCCTCCATCCACTGTTGTTTTCCTCATTGAAGATAAAAACCCTCAGAAATATTTGAGACATTGAAATTCAATGAAAGCCACTGAAAGGATTAGTATATTTAGTGTAAAAGTTTTCTAAATCTAGAGGAAGACAAACGATCCAGGGGAGAGAAGGACAATGGCAAGAGCAGGTTGCATGCCAGCCCTGCCGCCAGTCCCTCCACAGGACCCGGCGGGCGTGGGTTTGCAGGAAGGCCTCTGCCACCTGACGGTATAAAAACAGTGCCTGATATTTTCTTCTGGTTAACATGTGTTGTTGTATTTTTTAATCCATCCAGAATTTGTTTTACTTGCTGTTTAGTGAGGTTGAGGCAGAGAATCTAACTTTTTCTCCCACATGAAGATCCAATCGTTTTAAAATCCTGTACTGAGTTGTTCATTTCTTCTTCACTGATAAAAAATACTGTCTGTGTCTGGACTCTGTTCTGTTGATCCAGTTATCTTTTCTTGTACTATTAAGACACTATTTAATTCCAGGTGCTAAAGAACTTATTTTGACATCTGATAGAGTGAGCTCCTGCCCTTTGATCTTATTCATACATTTCATAGCTTTTCCTTCATATTTTCTAATATTTTCCAGAAAAATATTAGCTGGCTAGATTTTAGTTTAAAAATTATCATGGGGAGGGGCGGAAGATGGCGGCGTGAGTACAGCAGCGGAAATCTCCTCCCAAAACAACATATATCTATGAAAATATAACAAAGACAACCCTTCCTAGAATAAAGACCAGAGGACACAGGACAATATCCAGACCACATCCGCACCTGAGAGAACCCAGCAACTCGCGAAGAGGGTAAGATACAAGCCCCGGCCCGGCGGGAGCCGAGCGCCCATCCCCCCAACTCCCGCCGGAGAAGAGCAGGCAGAGGGGAGGGAGACGGAGCACAGGGCTGCCGAACACCCAGCCCCAGCCATCCGGGCCAGAGTGCAGGGCCCTCGATACTAGGAAAACAGGGCAGCAAGAACAGTGAGCGGACACTGGAGGCCGGGTGTCGGAGGACATAAGAAAATCGCGCGACCATGTTTTTTTTTTTTTTTTTTTTTGCTTTTTTGCTGTTTTGTTTTGGCAAGCGCTTTTTGGAAGTCTTAAAGGGATAGGGACCCCAATACTAGGGAAACATGGCAGCAAGACCGGTGAGCAGAGGCCTGAGGCTGGCACCGGAGAATAAAGAAAAACGAGCGACCACCTTTTTTTTTTTTTTAATTAAAAAAAAATTTTTTTTTTTAATTTAAAATTTTTTTTCTTTTTTTTTTTCTGACGGTCGTTGTTTTGTTTTGGGGGTGCATTTTGGAAGTCTTAAAGGGGCAGGGCAGGACACTTAATCCAGAGGTAGGGAATCCGGGGATCTCTGGGCACCCTAACCCCTGGGCTGCAGGGAGCAGGGAGGACCCTTACGGAGATAAATAGCCTCCCAGCCGCTCCTGCTCCAAGGCGACTCCACCACCTTGGAGTAGCTGCCTGAGCCAGGCCACGCCCACAGCAACAGCGGAGATTAACTCCATAGCAGCCCGGCAGGAAGCACAAACCCTGTCTGCGTGCAGCTGCGCAGCACAAGCCACTAGAGGTCGCTGTTCTCCCAGGAGAGGAGGGCCACAAACAAACAAGAAAGGAAGTCCTTCCAGCCGTCACTCATCCCAGCTCTGCAAACTATTCCTATCACCATGAAAAGGCAAAGCTACAGGCAGACAAAGATCACAGAGACAACACCAGAGAAGGAGACAGACCTAACCAGTCTTCCTGAAAAAGAATTCAAAATAAGAGTCATAAACATGCTGACAGAGATGCAGAGAAACACGCAAGAGAAATGGGATGAAGTCCGGAAGGAGATCACAGATGCCAGAAAGGAGATCGCAGAAATGAAACAAACTCTGGAAGGGTTTATAAGCAGAATGGATAGAATGCAAGAGGCCATTGATGGAATTGAAATCAGAGAACAGGAATGCATGGAAGCTGACATAGAGAGAGACAAAAGGATCTCCAGGAATGAAACAATATTAAGAGAACTGTGTGACCAATCCAAAAGGAACAATATCTGTATTATAGGGGTTCCAGAAGAAGAAGAGAGAGAAAAAGAGATGGAAAGTATCTTAGAAGAAATAATTGCTGAAAACTTCCCCAAACTGGGAGAGGAAATAATCGAACAGACCACGGAAATACACAGAACCCAAAAAAGAAAGGATCCAAGAAGGACAACACCAAGACACATAATAATTAAAATGGCAAAGATTAAGGA